>NC_064627.1:761397504-761700534 GCF_023864275.1 Schistocerca cancellata
CAAAGAACCAGTAGATGGCATTGTTAGTGTTTGTTACCTGATGGCAAATGTATTTTTAGAAGTTTACATCAGTGACAGAATTAAGGTTGCAATCTTGTCTTTATGAATTCAGGCTAATGGTGGATTTACTTGACTAGGATTTATTGATTTTGCTTTGTGTGTTAAAAACTTAATGACATTGCTTGGCTTCTTTTGATAGGTTTTATTTATATTCTTTGCTAGGAAAAATATATTTATTAAGTTGGTTTTTTTATTTGAGTGCCTACTTTGTACATTTTTATTTCATTTCATTTATGAATAAAAATACCTAGAAAACAAGGAAATGGTCAAGTATTTCTAAATACAACAAAAAGACTAAAGGACTGAGAACTATGCAGTCTCAAGAATCCAGTGAACTATTAGCCAGGAGGAACAACATGGCTTATGCTTATTGCATGAGAACAAAGACTTGGTTATCTTGTCAGCTGACAAAGGAAATGCCACCGTTGCTCTGAAAACTGAAGACTATCACCTGAAGGTGCTACATTTATTAGAAGATGACACATACTGGAAGCTTAGTCATGATTTGACACAGGCCATAGTATGAAAGACAGGGAAGTTATTAAAGGAATCTGGTTTACCAGATGAAGTGGTCAAGAAATTAATACCTCTCGCCACCAGACCTTCCAGGCATAAGGGACTGCTGAAGATACATGAGGAACATGCTCCTCATAGGCCCAGTGTTAGTGCAATCAGCTCACTCACCTACAGACTGGCAAAACATCTTGCAGGATTATTAGTGCCAAAACTGTGCTATTGCGAATACCATGTTGTATACTCACAGACATTTGTTGAAATGCTCAAGAAAATGAAAATAGGTTGACACGATGTAATGCTTAGTCTGTAAGTGGTGTCACTTTTTATGAGAGTGCCAGTACAAGACACGCTGGATATTTTAATCCAACAGTTTCCGCCGGAAATCACCAAATTGTTCTGTTATGTTCTAATGACAACATGTTTCTCATACTGCAACAAGTTTTATGAAATGATGGATGGTACAGCAATGAGCTCACCACCATCTCCTGCAGTCATGAATTTCTTCATGGAGCACTTTGAGGAGCAGGCTCTGAACTCCGCAGTATTGTGTCCATCTTGCTTCCTTAGGTATGTCAATGACACCTTCCTGATATAGCCTCATGGTGAAAATACACTGCAGCAATTTGTGGATCACATGAATGGTATCCATCCCAACATTACTTTTACCATCAAGATGGATAAAGAGGGCAAGCTACTGTTCTTAGACATTTTAGCTAAGTGGAAGCCAGGAGGCTGGCTTGGTTGTTAAGTGTACAGAAAACTAATGCACACTGATTGATATTTGAGTGCCAGTAGTTTTCACCACCCTGTACACAAGAGAGTGGTCCTGAAAACGTTAACACACAGAGCCAAAGTTATTTCTGATGATGACCACCTACAGTCAGAATTTCAGCACTTGAGGCACATGTTCAAGGAGAATGGCTGCAACAAAAGAGACGCTGCAAATGCTTTCAGGTGTCACGGAAGAAGGATGCCTTGTAAATCAACAGAAAAAGCCAAGCTGGCAGATTTCCCACCATACTGTGGGACATCAAGCAGCAAGTTAGGATGTGTACTGCATGAACATGGATTGAGACCAGTGTTCTGTCACGCCCCCAAGATAAAAGACATCATGTTGCGCCTTGTTAAAGATGTCATAACTCTTCATGTGCCCAGTGTGTATAGTGTCCCTTTCGAGTGTGGGAGGAGGAGGAGGAGGCGGAGAGAGAGAGAGAGAGAGAGAGAGAGAGAGAGAGAGAGAGAGAGAGAGAGAGAGAGAGAGAGAGAAAGCAAATGCAGAGATTACTCAGTGTTTTGTTGTTTCCTTTTCTCCACACGTCTCTTTCTCCTCTTGAATGAACTACCTAGTAAGCTTAGAAAAAGTATTAGCATCAGTGATTTGGGTTTTCTTTTATCAGCAGTTACTATTGAGACAATCATCTTAGCTTCACAGAGTATGAGTCTTATGGGTCTTCATTTCTGTCTTTCATTATTTGGAATTTTGTTGTTACAGGGTACTGAATTTAATGCACAAGAAAAAAATTAACTTGATTGATTTCCTTTTATATTAAAGCTGTTAAGTTTATAGATATAAATAAGGTATATTTTAAATATCCTTTGCAGGAATTTGGCCACCCATACTCATTGCTCCAGAATAAAGAAGGATATTTTTACAAAATGGTGGAACAGACTGGAAGCTCTATGTCAGAGAAACTTAGGAGTATTGCTGAAGAGGTAAGCACAATGAATTATTCTTTGTTATTTAGAAATTTCCAATTAATTGAGTTTGCAATTTTATGTTTGTAAATGTACATAGTTCTATGAATTAACACAGTTGTTGCATTATTATTGGGTTGGTACATAAGTTTGTAGTGTTTTTCATAAGTTTAATAAATGAACAGATACACATAACAAAGACTTTAGTCATCAATAACATATTTTCCTTCATTATTTACAACTGCTGCCAATGTTGGGGTAACTTTTGAATACTGCAACTGTACAAATCAAGTGGTTTTGAGGTGAAGAAATCATCAAGCCCCTTTGGGAGTGAACTTTCATCCAGAAAGGAAGTTGCTCTTGAAGGTTGCTAAGCAGAGAGCAGAAAAGATCCAAATCTAAGGGTGCAAGATCAGGTGAATAAGATGTGTGTGGAATGACTTCTCAACCCAAGTCCTGAGTAGTCTTTTTTGTCATTCTAGCAGAATGGAGATAGGCATTCTCATGGATTAACATCATTTCATGCAGTCTTCCTGGTCATTGTTCTTGGCTTGCAATTGCAAGACATATCAGCTGTTGACAGTAAATGTCAGCAGTGATGGTTATACTTCAGGGGAGCAACTCATAGTACACCACACCATTGCTGTTCCACCAGATGCATAACATTATCTTTTGTGGACGTGCGCAGATCTTTGTATGGTGGGAGGGGGATTGCTGCTTTGTTTGGGCTCAACAATTCCTTTCTCTTCCTTGTTGTTGTTGTTGTGGTCTTCAGTCCAGAGACTGGTTTGATGCAGATCTCCATGCTACTCTATCCTGTGCAAGCTTCTTCATCTCCCAGTACCTACTGCAACCTACATCCTTCTGAATCTGTTTAATGTATTCATCTCTTGGTCTCTCTCTACAATTTTCACCCTCCACACTGACCTACAATACTAATTGGTGATCCCTTGATGCCTCAAAATATGTCCTATCAAGTGATCCCTTCTTCTAGTCAAGTTGTGCCACAAATTTCTCTTCTCCTCAATTCTATTCAATACCTCCTCATTAGTTATGTGATCTACCCATCTAATCTTCAGCATTCTTGTGTAGCACCGCATTTCTAAAGCTTCTATTCTCTTCATGTCTAAATTATTTATCATCCACATTTCACTTCCATACATGGCTACACTCCATACAAATACTTTCAGAAATGACTTCTTGACACTTAAATCTATACTCGATGTTAACAAATTTCTGTTCTTCAGAAACACTTTCCTTGCCATTGCAAGTCTACATTTTATATCCTCTCTACTTTGACCATCATCAGTTGTTTTGCTCCCAAAATAGCAAAACTCATTTACCACTTTAAGCATCTCTCTTCCTTATTTAATTCCCTTAGCATCAACCGATTAATTCGACTACATTCCATTATCCTTGTTTTGCTTTTGTTGATATCCTTATGATATCATAAAGACATCATTACTCATCACCAGTAACAATACAGGATGGGAATGGTTGGTGTTGTTCATGAGCCAGTTGATGACTAGCAAGCACGCTGACCACCTGCAGATTTTTTTGTCTGCAAATTTTTGAACCATAACCACAGCATGCAAATGCTGCACAATGGGGGAATAATTACAGTTCATGACATTTGATAGTTCTCAAGTGCACTGCTGTGCATCATTGTGGATTAATGCATTTAAATGATTTCATCAAACCCCAAAGGTATTCCTGAACATGGAGAGTCTTTAATTTCAAAACGATCCTCCTTAAAATTAGAAAATCAGTATCTTGCCATGGTCTGTCCATTGGCATTATCCCCATATATGGTGCAAATGTTCCTGGCTGCCTCCACTTCTGTCTCCCCTCTACTGAACTCAAACAGAAGAATATGTTGGAAATGTTCCGATTTTTCCACTTGGCACTCCATTTCCTAGCATCCACAGCTCCACTCCCTGTCTTCAAATAACAAAATGACAGTATGTAAACTAAAATAGCAACAGTCAAATACAAATAAAAATGTCAATCAATAAATAAACCCATAACAACCAGAATACCAACATGCAAAACAAAAATGCTACGAACTTATGTACCAACCTAATACATAAAATAATCTTCATTCTATACTTTATAAGTTTAAATATTCTTCATGACTATATTTCCTGTTTATTTTATCTTAAAATATACTATTGCAATATTTTGTACCTCTAACAACCTGGTGTGGGCATTACTTTCTCTAAAGTACATTGGAAGTCGATACTTATTTTTAAAGTGGTTTATTCTCGGTCGATTCTTGTGAAAACTGTTTCTGAGTAAGCCACTAGTTTGTTACAGTATGCCATAAAATTTTGTAGGAAAACTGCTGTGGTAAAGAGGTATAGGGTTGTGTCACTTGTACACAGTAGCTTTCATTGTATAATGACCAGGAGATACCACCTTGTGGATTTTCTGGATAAATATATATAAATGCTTTGCTGCTGTTAGTGAAGGAAGCAAGACTTTCTCTTTGTGTTTTTGTTAAGACTTATCAACAGCAGTGCAGTGCCTGTTTGGGTTGAAGCTGTTGTCAAACTACACTCCTGGAAATGGAAAAAAGAACACGTTGACACCGGTGTGTCAGACCCACCATACTTGCTCCGGACACTGCGAGAGGTCTGTACAAGCAATGATCACACGCACGGCACAGTGGACACACCAGGAACCGCGGTGTTGGACGTCGAATGGCGCTAGCTGCACAGCATTTGTGCACTGCCGCCGTCAGTGTCAGCCAGTTTGCCGTGGCATACGGAGCTCCATCGCAGTCTTTAACACTGGTAGCATGCCGCGACAGCGTGGACGTGAACCGTATGTGCAGTTGACGGACTTTGAGCGAGGGCGTATAGTGGGCATGCGGGAGGCCGGGTGGACGTACCGCCGAATTGCTCAACATGTGGGGCGTGAGGTCTCCTCAGTACATCGATGTTGTCGCCAGTGGTCGGCGGAAGGTGCACGTGCCCGTCGACCTGGGACCGGACCGCAGCAATGCATGGATGCACGCCAAGACCGTAGGATCCTACGCAGTGCCGTAGGGGACCGCAGCGCCACTTCCCAGCAAATTAGGGACACTGTTGCTCCTGGGGTATCGGCAAGGACCATTCGCAACCGTCTCCATGAAGCTGGGCTACGGTCCCGCACACCGTTAGGCCATCTTCCGCTCACGCCCCAACATCGTGCAGCCCGCCTCCAGTGGTGTCACGACAGGCGTGAATGGAGGGACGAATGGAGACGTGTCGTCTTCAGCGATGAGAGTCGCTTCTGCCTTGGTGCCAATGATGGTCGTATGCGTGTTTGGCGCCGTGCAGGTGAGCGCCACAATCAGGACTGCATACGACCGAGGCACACAGGGCCAACACCCGGCATCATGGTGTGGGGAGCGATCTCCTACACTGGCCGTACACCACTGGTGATCGTCGAGGGGACACTGAATAGTGCACGGTACATCCAAACCGTCATCGAACCCATCGTTCTACCATTCCTAGACCGGCAAGGGAACTTGCTGTTCCAACAGGACAATGCACGTCCGCATGTATCCCATGCCTCCCAACGTGCTCTAGAAGGTGTAAGTCAACTACCCTGGCCAGCAAGATCTCCGGATCTGTCCCCCATTGAGCATGTTTGGGACTGGATGAAGCGTCGTCTCACGCGGTCTGCACGTCCAGCACGAACGCTGGTCCAACTGAGGCGCCAGGTGGAAATGGCATGGCAAGCCGTTCCACAGGACTACATCCAGCATCTCTACGATCGTCTCCATGGGAGAATAGCAGCCTGCATTGCTGCGAAAGGTGGATATACACTGTACTAGTGCCGACATTGTGCATGCTCTGTTGCCTGTGTCTATGTGCCTGTGGTTCTGTCAGTGTGATCATGTGATGTATCTGACCCCAGGAATGTGTCAATAAAGTTTCCCCTTCCTGGGACAATGAATTCACGGTGTTCTTATTTCAATTTCCAAGAGTGTATTTATAAGAGAAACAAGATGCTCAAATCTGTGTAACACTCTGAATGGTAACGAGAGCTCACAGTAATGTAAGTGGGCAGAAAACAAAGCCAATTGCTTGTGGTTGTGGCTTCTGATGATGCCTACTGAAACCTATCACAACATTAATTTGGTCGGAAGATGTAGACATGTACTACATTTTTGCATTTCATGTGTGATTTTTGATACAAACAGTTAATGATAGCTGATCTGCAAACTACATGAGCCATTCACTCCTGCATCAGTATTACTTAATTTTACATTTGATAAAGAGAATGTAGGTTATTATCAAAACTCTGTATTAGAAGCTTGAACTAATACATCAAAGGCAATGGAAAGACGAAGGTTATTGTGGAAGACTTGTGACGTCAACTTGTTACTTTAAAATATGGTCTTACCCACAAAATATATACACATGATGTGGCATTAGCTGCAAGCAGGGAAAATGTGAGTGATTTCTGTTTTAATTCAAGTGGGCTCCACTGTAAACTGAATTATTAAATTCTGTAGATACTCAGATGCAATACCACTACATGCTTAGCCTAATCCCTCAGCACCTGGTGCCTGTTATGCTTTTAAGATTTGCTGCTATTTAGTTTTTCTTTATATTATGCCCTGAAAACTATGACAAGTGAACTTCCTACGTGGTTACTTCCACAGTGCAAAATATCTGTTTCCACATACACAATAAAGGTATAGCTGTCCTGACAGATACAGATGAAGTAATGCTGGCTTTATGAGCTTTTACAAAGAAGGCCATTACAGATTGATCACAAGCTTGGGTTTTACCTGAATGGGGAATCAAACAATCCTTCTAAAAGAAGTATCATATAATTCTCCTCAACAGATTGGAAACTAACAAATATTTCTTTCTCATGAGAAAGTGGGAGAGTTGCCACTCCTTTGAGTACTGGTGTTCTTTTATAGCTGTTAACTGTATTTTGTATTGAAATCAAACATTACAGTTGCCCATCATATTTTAGGTTTAGTCACAAAAACCATTTTTGACTCAATTACGAGTCATTCTCCAGTTATTTACTGCTTATTCCAAGGAAACATTTTTGCTGGAGGTGACAATCAGGCTTGTTGTATAAACTTGCACATCATATATGTGACAATCCTGCATTTCATTTCAGTTTCTATGAAAAACCTATACCTGGGTGGCCTGACAAGGATTCAACCCCTACTTCTTCCTAATTCAAGTCCATTGTATAATTTCCACACCTCTCACTGCAGTCATATCTTTTATATTCAGTTCTTTGCCTCCTTCGTATAACATGTTTTCTTAAGTTAAAGTGACCTAACTCTTCTGCTAAAACAGCTCTTTATTCAGCAAGCTTAAAAAAATTTAGTTCCTCTCCCTCTATGTTTACTTTGCTATACTTCTATAATTTTTGGTGAGTATTCTCACTTTGTTTTACTATGTTTATTTTTCAGTTTTATCTTTAACTTAATGTTCTTCTTTGTAATTAGCCTTTCATTTATTCTTTCAGTGTTACAGTGAGCAGTGTCACCTTTGAGACTACACTGCTGTGAAGTACAACAATAGAACAAAATACCTCAACTTAGGGTCTTCTACTTGGCTCTTATATCTGAATATTGCCAAAGTTTACAGTGAGCTGTTTTAAAGTTCACTGTTATACTTATGTGTTATACACATCCAGTTACTTTAATTCAAACTGCATGGTAGTTTGCTTTAATACTGGAATTTGTACATATGAATAAATGTAAATTAATGTATATATTTACTTTTTGTACAATTTTGTGTTAACTGTAAGTAATTTGTACATAGTGGTAATGTAAAAAGCTAAAATGTCAAATAAAGAGATTGATTTTATAAATGTCTTGCTTTACTTGGAGGTCATGACAAAATTAGAAAAAAGGGAAAGTAAAATATCTGAAACATAGTTACATGTGCCAGAAATTTTGCATTTATCTTATTCAGAAAAGCTGATTGTTCTGCATTCAACAACAGCTTAAGAAATTACTGTGGCCATTTTTACCTGTAATTGGCCTCTTTCTACTCGTTTCTGTAAGTTTTCAATAATTTTTGTTGTTTCAAAACAAAATCTATTTTGTATGAGATGTTTGCTTTGATGTGTGTGATGTATTAAATCAAGTTATTGAAGCATGAGGGCTATATTTTTATACCTGTTGTTGGATTTATTCTAATGTGTCAGACAATTCCTTCAAAGTGAAACTGACAATTAAAATTACCCATATTAAACAACTGAAAATCCAGAATGGAATAATGTCAGTATTTGAAAAATTAGGTAGTTATCCACAGTATAAAGGATATGTTAGTTGAAGACAGGCACAACAAAAAGACTGCTGAATATGTCAGCTTTCAGCCAAAAGGCCCTCTTCTAAAGTAGACAACATACACACATTCATACAAGCACAACTTACATGATCACTTCCTCTGGCCTCTGAGACCATACTCTACCAAATGCGCATTATGGGAGATGTAGTCTGGATTGTGGGGGTAAGGAGGAGGCTAGAGGGGGAGGGATAACGTGGTAGAGATGGAGGATGGAAAAGTGCTGCTTGTGGGAACATGCAGATAAAGTTGGGTAGTTAGATGGGAGGCAGGGGGGTTGGAAAGGAAAGAAGTGGAGGAGGAAGAAAGGACACTGTGGGTGCTTTGGTAGAACAGAAGACTGTATGGTGCTGGCGTACGAGCAGGGAAGGGGATGGGTGGGTGAAAGACAGAGACTAACAAAGATTGAGGCCAGGAGGGTTATGGGAACATAGGATACATATTGCAGCGAGAGTTCACTCCCGTTCAGTTCAGAAAAGCCTGTGTTGGTAGGTAGGATCCAGATGGTGCAGGCTGTGAAGGAGTCATTGGAGTGAAGAACATCGTGTTGGGCAGCATTCTCAACAACTGGGGATCCAGCTGTCTCTTGGTCAGAGTTTGTCAGTGCACATTCCTGCTGACAGACAGGTTGTTGGTTGTCATGCCTATGTAGAACACACCACAGTGGTTCAAGCTAAGCTTGCAGATCACATTACTGCTTCCACAGGTAGCCATGCCTTTGATGGAATAGGTGATACTTGTGACAGGACTGGAATTGGTCATTGTGGGAGGATGTATGGGACATGTCTTGCACTTAGGTCTATTACAGGGATATGAGCAGTAAGGGAAGGCAATGGGAACAGGGGTGGAGTAGATATGGACAAGGATATTGCCTAGGTTTGGTGGATGACAGAATATCACTGTGGAAGGAAGGATAGTGGGTAGTATATTCCTCATTTCAGAGTACTATGGGAGGTAGTCGAAACCCTGGCAAAAATGTGACTCAATTGCTCCAGTCATGGGTGGTACTGAGTCACAAGGGGACTGCTCCTTTGTGGCCATATGGTGGGACTCAGGGAAGTGTTTGTTGGTTGAAGAGATAATTCACAGGAGATCTATTCTTGTACAAGGTTGTGTAACGTAACATATTAAAGGCTTTACTGTACCGAAGTATGCGATACCCTCCAAATTAGTATGAAGTATGAAAAATAGTGGCCAACTTAGGTATTTTGGATCTCCTTAAATAAAAATCACCCAGTGAAACCTATTTGTTCACTAGGAGCGTTTTCACTCAGTATTCACGTAAGCAATCCTATTTTAGACGAAAACCAATGTAATTCTTAATAATTCATGATATTTACTTATTTATGCAAATTAGAGAAGTCAATTGACAAACTTCTAAAAAACGGCCTTTTTGTAACAAAGAATTATTCTGTCAAGTCAACAAATCTGTCTGTCATTTTAATAACATGTTGAATTATGTCACTCGATGCAAATTAATAACTTTTCTGCACAAATTATGATAACAGATGTACATGTGACTTATAAACTATATCTCTTTTTAGTAGTTCTTTGACAATGTTATAAATACAAGCAGCAAGAATGGTCGGGAGGCAGTCGGAATGTCACTTTGGTAAAGTGTGTTTGTGTGTTATTGTTTGAGGTGGATAAACAATGCAAAGAACATGTAACGGAAATACTACTTTGTGTTGTGTCATGGCCTTTGGTGGACAGTGGAATTAAGATGGCCACCAGAGTAATAAATATTTGAAGTTTACATATTTTTTGGTTTCGCTCGTTCTTTATCATCAAAAGCATATAAAAAACACGGGACCTCATGTTTCTAACCCTAGACAACCAGATTTAGAGCCAGCATCAGCATCGAGACACAGCAGCGATCCAGCAAGTAGCAGCGATTACCACAACACAATGCATTTTAATGGCGCCAACCTAACATCAAGTGCTAACAAGCTCCGTAAATGGGAGTGAAATAGTGCGATTATAGCAATTAGCTATATCTATGACCAGGCGACCATTACAAAAGTGGGGGCTCGTCCGGGATCTGTAAGTGCATCGATGATAATAGTGCAGCGATAAATTTCGTAAGTGCTTATCATTCCAAAAAAGTTTATTTGTGCAGTGTGGCAACAGTGAAAATATGTCTAAAATAAATAAATAAATAAAGTGTGTTTGTGCGAATACGCCGCTCGGAAGATTAACGTCTGGATTATGTCAATGGAATTCATCAGTCAAGACTTCAGCTTCGATAAAACCGAATAGAAGTGAAGAAAGCCAACAGGAACACCGATCACGACATCATAGCATAGCTACATATAGCAAGGTATTTTGTTGTTGTTGTCATTTAAAATAATTACTAGTTAACATGTCTCTACCTGAGAGTGATGAGATCGTAGGAAATGTAAAAGTTGAACCAGGGGATGGTGAACAATTAAACTTAACAGAATGGCTAGCAGGGTTTGCAACTCAAATAAGCTCGCAACTTAAACAATCAATTGAACAAGTAAGTTTGGATTTTAAACAATCAAGTGAACAAGTACGTTTGGATGTTAAACAATCAAGTGAACAAGTAAGTTTGAAACTCACGGATAGACTGGATAAGTTAAGTTTGGATTTTGATCTATTAAGTACTCATCTCAATGAGAAGTGCGAGGAAATTAAAACTACCCTCAGTAAGGACACTAGAGAACAGTCGATACACTTCAGAAAAGAATTTCAAGTTAAATTTGAAAGTTTAAATGAAAACATACAAGCTAACACAGACAGCATTGCTGTCATCTACAACAGAGTAGATACTGAAGTTGAAAGATTAGATCAGAAAATAGATAAAACATCAGAAAACCTTAAACATGAATACAACCTGTATACCACTAATGTAGATACAAAAGTAGAAAATATACAA
The DNA here is from genome assembly GCF_023864275.1 of Schistocerca cancellata. Lineage (NCBI taxonomy): Eukaryota > Metazoa > Arthropoda > Insecta > Orthoptera > Acrididae > Schistocerca > Schistocerca cancellata. Next base: position 761,408,992 of record NC_064627.1, read on the forward strand.
ACTAAATATACACAATTGGAGGACGCATTGATGTCCAAACAAACAATTTACAATCAAAATACAATGTATGGGCACATCCAAGTGAAATGCTTTCCTGGTGAAAATCTGCACCCTATTGACTTTATTCACCAATGTAAGGATATGTTTGTTGTAGGAATGTCAGATAACATAAAAATTAAGTTAGTAAAACGGTTTCTAGAAGGGGAGGCCCTATCCTGGGCAAATGAGAATAATGATTCTTGGAATACTTTTGAAGAGTTTGAAGCTAAGTTTATTTGCAAATTTTGGTCACAATCCATACAAGCCAGATTAAAGTCAGAATTTCTAAATGGACCAGTGTATAGAGAGAAAGTAGGGGGAATGCAAAAATTTTGCAGAGAACAATTGAAAAAACTTGCTCACTTGAATAACTCTTTTGATATTATGACACAAATTGATGTTTTAAAAAGAAGGTTACCAGAGAGACTGCAGTGGGAATTGGTCCATTGACCAGACTATTCAATGGAATAGTTCCTGAAATCTGTAGATAGATTAGATAGGGCCTTGGAAAGAGAAAATAACCAAAGTTTTGGCTCTGGCAACAACCAGTATGGGGGGTGGAACAGGAATGTAAATAGAGATTATTATGGGAGGAGAGACTTTGAAAATTCTGGAAATAATGCTCCAAATAGGGGAGATAGGAGATATGAAAATGATTTCAGAAACAATACACAGGAGGGAGGATGGAGGAGAGATAACAGGAATGATAGAAATAGGTATTGGGGAAGAGAACAAGATAGAAGGGGGTTTGTTGAAACTAGTGAACAAAACGACAACTACAAACGGACAGACCGAGAGAACCAGCCGGGAAACGGTGGACAGTCCCACTAGATGTCCGTAGTTTTGGGGCTAGACAATATTATGACAGGACAACACATAACCGAAACTGGAGAAGGAGAAGATACAATGTAAAGAGTAAGTACCATGAAAATACTGATGTTGTTAGAATGAATAAATTAGAATTTAATAAAAGGTTTTGGGATACTATGAGTAAAAGTGATACAGTTAATAAAAACAGTGTTCAAGCACAGGTAGTTAGTGAAAGTGCAGAAGTTGAAGGTATTGCAGAGTTCCATAGTTGGGCTGAAAAAGATACTGGTGTTAATAACAAGTCAGTCACACCACAAATAGAATCTATTTTGGGGGGTTTATTTGATAAGAAGGGGGATGACGAAGTGTTTAATGGAGCCAAAGACTCAATTGCTGAGATTCAGATACATAGGGGGGAAACTGAAGATGGGGTTGTTGTGGAGGAGGAGGAAGAAGTAATAGAGGGACATTTAAATAATGATCCTAAATCAAGTGATGTTATTGATGAGAGTGTGAAGGAAGAAATAAAAGTATTTGTAGAATTGAAAAGTGATTATGTGGGAAAGGTAAGTGATGTGACAAACATGGGTAATAATGAGGTTAATGTAAGTGAAATACAGACTAGGGAATGTGTATCTGACGACAAGCTATTGCCTATTGGGAACTTTGAAACACTAATCTATGAGAATGGTAATAATAATAATATTAAAGAAAATATAAAGGGATGGAAAGTAAATGTGTGTTTTCAAGAAAAAGGGGAAAAGTTTTTAGAAGTTTTGTGGAACAACTATGGAAACTGTATAAACAAAGATGCCTTTTGGAAAGAATTAGCAAAGGTAAGTGCAACCTTGTATCCTACATGGTGGACAAGAATCCGTAGTGGACTTTATAAAAAAAGGGGGTGAAAACAGTAGGTTGTTAAGTGACAACACAGTGTTAAAAGGAACAGATGAAAACAAAGGTTTATGTTTAAATGTCAATGCTTTGCAAACAGAGAGGGATGTGTCTAAGTGTAGGAAAGAGACATTAGACTTAGGAACTAAAGAAATTGAAAATGATCTATTGTTTGAAAATACTGAAATAGACAAAGATGTTGAGCTAGGTTGTCCATATGTAAAAGTAAACATTGACATTTGTCCATTTGAAATAAAAGAAAGCCCACATCCTAATGCGTATAGACTTATCTTTCCCAGATCAAGAAGGTTATTTGGATTAAGAAACATTACTGAATTGAAACCATATAAACATGATTAAGCACATTTCCCTGTTTGAATACAGTTACTTACCCATTTTCCGTAAAGCATGTTATCAGCAAAGATTTTACTGGGTGTGTCAAATAGCAACTACCACTCATCCTACAGACCCTGGAAAAGTTCCAGATCTCTGAGAGAATGTTTTTATATTTTTATTGTCACTATTGAATATTAAATTTTGAGACATCATCTTTACTTGCAATGGGCAAGAAGGTGACAAACATTTATTACTTTCCTTTTGTATTGTTGAATATGGGACATACTTGCACCAAATAAAAGACAATGAAAAAATTGTTGTGCAAGACCCATCATTTGGTTACTATTGTGTTCTTAGGCATAAGATTGTGTACAATTTTCTACAGCTAATCAGATGTTCACCAAGTTTGATGTTTGTATTATGTTGTGACCAATTTAAGTGTCCAATTTTAGTATTAATATGTTCTTGTACTGTCTAGACTATGTGTCTCAATGGGAGACAAGTTTTTTAAATATTTCCTTTTTTTTTAATGCATATTATATTCATACATGTGACTTCTCTAGTGTTTGTGTTTATATATCATGTCCATACTTATAATTATGTTCTTTGTTTTCATTTTTTTTATGTGGCTCAAAAAGAGCAGACAGTTGCAATATTTTCCTATGGACATATGACCTGTCCATCTATGTAATATATTTATGTTCCTTCTATTATCTTGATTAATCTGTGACTCAATGAGAACTGACTTTGAAATAATTTACATATATTTTTTATATATCTTAAAATCACATGTATATAATAGAGGGAAACATTCCACGTGGGAAAAATATATTTAAAAAGAAAGATGATGAGACTTACCAAACAAAAGCGCTGGCAGGTCGATAGACACATAAACAAACACAAACATACACACAAAATCTAGCTTTCGCAACCAACGGTTGCCTCGTCAGGAAAGAGGGAAGGAGAAGGAAAGACAAAAGGATATGGGTTTTAAGGGAGAGGGTAAGGAGTCATTCCAATCCCGGGAGCGGAAAGACTTACCTTAGGGGGAAAAAAGGACAGGTATACACTCGCACACACACACATATCCATCCATACATACAAGACACAAGCAGACATTTGTAAAGGCAAAGAGTTTGAGCAGAGATGTCAGTCGGGACGGAAGTATAGAGGCAAAGATGATGTCGGCGGCAGATTGAAATTAGGAATTAGCGGAGATTGAGGCCTGGCGGATAGCGAGAAGAGAGGATATGCTGAAGGGCAAGTTCCCATCTCCGGAGTTCTGACAGGTTGGTGTTAGTGGGAAGTATCCAGATAACCCGGACGGTGTAACACTGTGCCAAGATGTGCTGGCCGTGCACCAAGGCATGTTTAGCCACAGGGTGATCCTCATTACCAACAAACACTGTCTGCCTGTGTCCATTCATGCGAATGGACAGTTTGTTGCTGGTCATTCCCACATAGAACGCTTCACAGTGTAGGCAGGTCAGTTGGTAAATCACGTGGGTGCTTTCACACGTGGCTCTGCCTTTGATCGTGTACATCTTCCGGGTTACAGGACTGGAATAGGTGGTGGTGGGAGGGTGCATGGGACAGGTTTTACACCGGGGACGGTTACAGGGGTAGGAGCCAGAGGGTAGGGAAGGTGGTTTGGGGATTTCATAGGGATGAACTAAGAGGTTACGAAGGTTGGGTGGACGGCGGAAAGACACTCTTGGTGGAGTGGGGAGGATTTCATGAAGGATGGATCTCATTTCAGGGCAGGATTTGAGGAAGTCGTATCCCTGCTGGAGAGCCACATTCAGAATCTGATCCAGTCCCGGAAAGTATCCTGTCACAAGTGGGGCACTTTTGGGGTTCTTCTGTGGAGGGTTCCGGGTTTGAGGAGATGAGGAAGTGGCTCTGGTTATTTGCTTCTGTACAAGGTCGGGAGGGTAGTTACGGGATGCAAAAGCTGTTTTCAGGTTGTTGGTGTAATGGTTCAAGGATTCCGGACTGGAGCAGATTCGTTTGCCACGAAGACCTAGGCTGTAGGGAAGGGACCGTTTGATGTGGAATGGGTGGCAGCTGTCATAATGGAGGTACTGTTGCTTGTTGGTGGGTTTGATGTGGACGGACGTGTGAAGCTGGCCATTGGACAGGTGGAGGTCAACGTCAAGGAAAGTGGCATGGGATTTAGAGTAGGACCAGGTGAATCCGATGGAACCAAAGGAGTTGAGGTTGGAGAGGAAATTCTGGAGTTCTTCTTCACTGTGAGACCAGATCATGAAAATGTCATCAATAAATCTGTACCAAACTTTGGGTTGGCAGGCCTGGGTAACCAAGAAGGCTTCCTCTAAGCGACCCATGAATAGGTTGGCGTACGAGGGGGCCATCCTGGTACCCATGGCTGTTCCCTTTAATTGTTGGTATGTCTGGCCTTCAAAAGTGAAGAAGTTGTGGGTCAGGATGAAGCTGGCTAAGGTAATGAGGAAAGAGGTTTTAGGTAGGGCGGCAGGTGATCGGCGTGAAAGGAAGTGCTCCATCGCAGCGAGGCCCTGGACATGCGGAATATTTGTGTATAAGGAAGTGGCATCAATGGTTACAAGGATGGTTTCCGGGGGTAACAGACTGGGTAGGGATTCCAGGCGTTCGAGAAAGTGGTTGGTGTCTTTGATGAAGGATGGGAGACTGCATGTAATGGGTTGAAGGTGTTGATCTACGTAGGCAGAGATGCGTTCTGTGGGGGCTTGGTAACCAGCTACAATGGGACGGCCGGGATGATTGGGTTTGTGAATTTTGGGAAGAAGGTAGAAGGTAGGGGTGCGGGGTGTTGGTGGGGTCAGGAGGTTGATGGAGTCAGGTGAAAGGTTTTGTAGGGGGCCTAAGGTTCTGAGGATTCCTTGAAGCTCCACCTGGACATCAGGAATGGGATTACCATGGCAAACTTTGTAAGTGGTGTTGTCTGAAAGCTGACGCAGTCCCTCAGCCACATACTCCCGACGATCAAGTACCACAGTCGTGGAACCCTTGTCCGCCGGAAGAATGACGATGGATTGGTCAGCCTTCAGATCACGCATAGCTTGGGCTTCAGCAGTGGTGATGTTGGGAGTAGGATTGAGGTTTTTTAAGAAGGATTGAGAGGCAAGGCTGGAAGTCAGAAATTCCTGGAAGGTTTGGAGAGGGTGATTTTGAGGAAGAGGAGGTGGGTCCCGCTGTGACGGAGGACGGAACTGTTCCAGGCATGGTTCAATTTGGATAGTATCTTGGGGAGTTGGATCATTAGGAGTAGGATTAGGATCATTTTTCTTCGTGGCAAAGTGATATTTCCAGCAGAGAGTACGGGTGTAGGACAGTAAATCTTTGACAAGGGCTGTTTGGTTAAATCTGGGAGTGGGGCTGAAGGTGAGGCCTTTGGATAGGACAGAGGTTTCGGATTGGGAGAGAGGTTTGGAGGAGAGGTTAACTACTGAATTGGGGTGTTGTGGTTCCAGAGTGTGTTGATTGGAATTTTGAGGTTTTGGAGGGAGTGGAGCTGGAAGTGGGAGATTGAGTAGATGGGAGAGACTGGGTTTGTGTGCAATGAGAGGAGGTTGAGGTTTGCTGGAAAGGTTGTGAAGGGTGAGTGAGTTGCCTTTCCGGAGGTGGGAAACCAGGAGATTGGATAGTTTTTTAAGGTGGAGGGTGGCATGCTTTTCTAATTTGCGGTTGGCCTGTAGGAGGATGCTCTGAACAACCGGTGTGGATGTGGGAGAGGAAAGATTGAGGACTTTTATTAGGGACAGGAGTTGATGGGTGTGTTGATTGGCTGAGTGGATGTGTAGGTGAAGGATTAGGTGGGTGAGGGCAATGGATTGTTCGGTTTGGAACTGGTATAGGGACTGATGGAAAGAAGGGTTGCAGCCAGAGATGGGAACTTTAAGTGTGAGGCCTTTGGGGGTGATGCCAAATGTCAGACAAGCCTGAGAAAATAAAATATGGGAGTGTAATCTGGCTAGGGCGAAGGCATGTTTGCGGAGGGAATGTAAATAAAACTTAATGGGGTCGTTGTGGAGGTGTTGTGAGGGTGACATGGTACTAGAAGGTGGAAAGTGGAACACGAGGCTGAAATGAAAATGAAAATAAATATAAAAATATATAGGGAGAGATAAAGGTGAAACTAGAAAGCAAATGGAGATCTGGTGTGAAAAAAGGCGAAAAAGGGTTGGTTAGAGCTGGGCTATGTTGATCCTGTGGTGAACTTGTGTAGGTAGATAATGATGTGCATAAAGGTTAGTGCCGCCAAAACACGTTAAAGGGTGGAGAAATACGGGAAAATTTCGAAAAAACTACGTGAGGATGTATTAAAAGGGTGGTTTGGTGGTGGCAGATTATGGAAATGAAGCTAACAATTGTCTGATGAAGAAATAATGACGTTAAAACCTGTGGGAAGCGGCTAAAAATGATCGATGATGTGAGAAAAACGGAACTGGAAATAAAGCAAAATATGTTAAAACTAGCCGAAAAGGTTGTTTAATAGCTGAAAGGAACTGTTTGTGAACTGGAAACGGTGGATTTTATAGCAGCGGTAGTGTTGAAAGCGGAAAAAAAAAAATTTTGGTTATGGTTTGGAAGTGGGTTACGTATTATTACGTATTATTGAGTATATATTGGCGGGATAAAAATTGTATACTGGATTACGGTAAAAAAAGGGAGAAGGTGAATAGAAAGTAAAACTGCTGGCAAAAACAGAAGGAGGAAATAAGATGACAGAAAAGACTACGAAATGTAACAGTGACAATAACAATAACAATAACAAAAGTGATTGTTGGGTTCAAATTAATGATATGAATATAATAGAGGGAAACATTCCACGTGGGAAAAATATATTTAAAAAGAAAGATGATGAGACTTACCAAACAAACTTTTGTGTGTATGTTTGTGTTTGTTTATGTGTCTATCGACCTGCCAGCGCTTTTGTTTGGTAAGTCTCATCATCTTTCTTTTTAAATATATTAAAATCACATGTGATATATTTGTGTCTGTTTTTGATCATTTTCCATGTGGCTCACTGGGAGCAAAGATTAACATTTTTTTTTACTTTCATATATTACTAAATATTTTTATTATGCTGTCATACTGAGAGGCATAACACAAAGTGCATTTGAAACAACACAACTAAAATATTTGCAGGAAAAAGTCATTTTGAAACGGTGTAATGGTCATTGCATACATACACATTATGCATAGTAAAACAAAAAAAATTATTAAAGTAGTACTTTTCCAAGTTTTAACAATTTGACACATTTGTCCTAGTTGGCAAATATCATTAACATTCTGTAAATGATATTACCCGAGGGGGGTATTGTAACGGAACATATTAAAGGCTTTACTGTACCGAAGTATGCGATACCCTCCAAATTCAACCAGTTTAATGAGTATTTATGATTATAGCAAAGGTATTGTGTATGTTAACAATGATTGCATAACATGTCTCCATAAAAAGTCAACCCATTAAATTATACTGAATAACTGACCCACACAAAAGTTAATATCACTTGATCACTGATACAGCAAATGTCATCATGTAAAAACACTAAGTTTATCTTAAATAATTAGTATGAAGTATGAAAAATAGTGGCCAACTTAGGTATTTTGGATCTCCTTAAATAAAAATCACCCAGTGAAACCTATTTGTTCACTAGGAGCGTTTTCACTCAGTATTCACGTAAGCAATCCTATTTTAGACGAAAACCAATGTAATTCTTAATAATTCATGTTATTTACTTATTTATGCAAATTAGAGAAGTCAATTGACAAACTTCTAAAAAACGGCCTTTTTGTAACAAAGAATTATTCTGTCAAGTCAACAAATCTGTCTGTCATTTTAATAACATGTTAAATTATGTCACTCGATGCAAATTAATAACTTTTCTGCACAAATTATGATAACAGATGTACATGTGACTTATAAACTATATCTCTTTTTAGTAGTTCTTTGACAATGTTATAAATACAAGCAGCAAGAATGGTCGGGAAGCAGTCGGAATGTCACTTTGGTAAAGTGTGTTTGTGTGTTATTGTTTGAGGTGGATAAACAATGCAAAGAACATGTAACGGAAGTACTACTTTGTGTTGAGTCATGGTCTTTGGTGGACAGTGGAATTAAGATGGCCACCAGAGTAATAAATATTTGAAGTTTACATATTTGTTGGTTTCGCTCATTCTTTATCATCAAAAGCATATAAAAAACACGGGACCTCATGTTTTTAACCCTAGACAACCAGATTTAGAGCCAGCATCAGCATCGAGACACAGCAGCGATCCAGCAAGTAGCAGCGATTACCACAACACAATGCTTTTTAATGGCGCCAACCTAACATCAAGTGCTAACAAGCTCCGTAAATGGGAGTGAAATAGTGCGATTATAGCAATTAGCTATATCTACGACCAGGCGACCATTACAGTTGAAAGTGTGATTTTGGTCTGTGAAGGCCTCAGGAAGACACTTAGTATTTTTGTAGAGTGACTGCTTGTCACTAGAAATGTGACATCTGTGGGTGGCTAAGCTGTATAGTAGGGGTTTCTAGGTGTAGGATGGGTGGCAGTTGTCGAAGTGGAGATATTTGTTTTTAGGTAGTGGCTTCAAACGTGAAGTAATTGTGGGTGAGGGTATAGTTGGTCTTGGTGACCAGAAAGGACTTGTAGGTTTGGAATCAGTTGGGCATTGGAAGAGGTAGTGTTCAATAGCAGCAAGACTGAGGGCATTAGGGATATTAGTGTAAATGGAGTTGACATCAATAGTGATGAGCAGGTTGCTGTGTGGTATATGAAGAGGACCTGTGGAGAATCAGTTGAGGAAACGGTTGCTGTCTTTTATGTGGAAGGGTAATTTACAGCTAATAGGCTGAAGGTATAGTTCTACAAGAGCAGAGATTCTCTCAGTGAGGGGCACAGTAACTGGCTATAATGGGGCATGCTGGGTAGCTGAGTTTATGGAAGTAAGTAAGCATGTAGAAGGTAAGCATGTGGGAAGTGTTAGGAGTGAGGAGAGAGACAGACTCCAGAAAGATGTTCTGGGATGGGGCTAAGGATTTGAGGAGAGATTGGAGATCCTGTTGGTTTTCTGGAATGGGGTCTCTGTGACAGGGGCTGTAAGTGGAAGAATCTGACAGCTGGCGGAGTCCTTCTGCAAGGTAATCCTTGCAGTTTTAGATCACAATGGTGGAGCTTTGTCAGTAGGTAGAATTTTAAGGTCAGGATCAGTTTTTTTGTTGGTGTAATGCAGTTTTTCCCACAGATGTAAGGTTAGCTTACATCTTGAGGGTGAGGGGAATGATGATGAGGCAAGGTTAGAGGTTAGGAAATTCTGGAAAGTTAACAGGGGTGATTTATTTGGGGGCCATGGGTGTTGATCATGATTGGCAGGGCTACCTTTGAATGCATTCATGTGACATACAAGCTTAGCTGAAACCACTATGCTGCATTCCACATGGGCATGACAACCAACAACCTGTTAGTCTACAAGTGGCCACTGACAAACTGTAACTAAGAGGCAGCTGGACCCCTCCAGATGCTGAGCATGCTGCCCAACACAATGTTTTTCATTTCAATAACTGCTTCACAGCCTGTGCCCTCTGTATCCTTCCTGCCAAAACTAGCTTATCTGAACTGTGCAGGTGGGAACTCTCCCTGCAATATATGCTACATTCCCGCAATGCCCCTGGCCTCAACCTTTGGTAGTTCCTATCCTTCACCCACCTATCCCCTTCCTTTCTTCCACTCCAGAACTATACAGCCTTCTGTTCCACCAATGCACCCACAGTCTCCTTTTTCCCCTCCTCTATTTCTCTCCTTATCCCCTCCCCCCCCCCCCCTTCTAACTTTTTGACAGTACGTACGTGCTCCCACAAGCAGCACTTTACCATTCCCCACCTCTACCCTGCTATCTCTACCCATCCCCGCTCTAGCTTCCTCCTTACTCCTATCATCCAGTCCGCTTCTCCCATCATGTGTACTTGCTTGCAGTATGGACTCTGTGGCCAGAGACAATGGTCATGTGTGTGTGAGTTGTCTACTTTAGAAGACTGTCTTTTGGCTAAAAGCTCACATGTTTAGCAGTCTTGTTTTTTGTGCCTGTCTGCAACTCTACATCTCCTCTATATAGTGAGAGTAGTAATCTATTCTTTTCATAACTATCCACATTAGGTTCTTAAAAATTCCTTTTTAGCACATGCCATTTCTTTGTACATGCTTTCATATGCATATTTTATATACTGCATATAATGAATTAGAGCTATTTTTACAGAGTTGAAATCAATAAAGGCTTAATTTGAAGACTGAAATAAGAAGATATGCCTGACAGAAGATATAATACTTTATGAATGGTTTTTATTCTCAGAAAAGTGTGACTGTTATAAATTTATTGCATGGTGAAATGTTGGCTGAGTTGCTTAGACTGTTCTCCACATTCGTTAGTGGGGAGTGTCCGGGGCACATGTCGCATCCTAGATGCATTAATCTTGCACAGGCATGTGATTATCTGTCTGAGTGGGCTTACATAAGCCTTGTTTCTGATAGGGCACCAGTGCAGCTTACTGTTTCAACAGGGCTACAGTTCCAGGTATGGTAATCTCTTTAAAAGTAATCACACAAAGACAAGCAAAAAATCTTCTTTAAATTACCCACTTCATCTACATCTACATCTACGTGATTAATCTGCTATTCATAATAAAGTGCCTGGCAGAGGGCTCAATGAACCACCTTCAAGCTGTCTCTCTACGTTCCACTCTCGAACGGTGCGCGGAAACGAGTACTTAAATTTTTTTGTGGGAGCCTGATTTCTCTTATTTTATCATGATGATCATTTCACCCTATGTAGGTGGGTGCCAACAGAATGTTTTTGCAGTTGGACTAGAAAACTGGTGATTGAAATTTCATGAGAAGATCCCGTCACAACAAAAAAATGGCCTTGTTTTAATGATTGCCACTCCAATTCACATATCATGTCTGTGGCACTGTCTCCCCTATTTTGCGATAATACAAAACAAGCTGCCCTTCTTTGTACGTTTTCAGTGTCATCCATTAGTCCCACCTGATGTGGATCCCACATCACACAGCAATACTCCAGAATAGGGCAAACATGTGTGGTGTAAGCGGTCTCTTTAGAAGACTTGTTGCTCCTTCTAAGTATTCTTCCAGTGAATTGCAGTTTTTGGTTTGCTCCACCCACAATATTATCTATGTGATTGTTCCAATTTAGGTTATTTGTAATTGTAATCTGTAAGTATTTAGTTGAATTTACAGCCTTCAGATTTGTGTGACTTATAGCGTAATCAAAATTTGGTGGATTTCTTTTAGTACTCATGTGAATAACTTCACACTTTTCTTTATTCAGGGTCAATTGCCACTTTTCACACCATACAGATATCTTATCTAAATCATTTTGCAATTTGTTTTGGTCATCTGATAACTTTACAAGACTGTAAATGACAGCATCATCTGCAAACAATCTAAGACGGCTACTCAGATTGTCTCCTATGTCGTTAATATAGATAAGGAACAATAGAGGGCCTGTAACACTGCCTTAGGGAATGCCGGATATTACTTGTGTTTTACTCGATGACTTTCCATCTGTTACTACTAACTGTGACCTTTCTGACAGGAAACCATGAATCCAATCACATAACTGAGGCCGATATTCCATAGGCATGCAGTTTGGTTAGAAGACGCTTGTGAGGAATGGTGTTGAAAGTGTTATATCCTAGCCAGTAATGCCAACCGAGCCCCCTGCCAAAAGGTTGGCAGCATCAAAGTCCGGACGCCGTCTGCATAAGCAGCGCCAGCGATACAGGAAATCGCCGCAAGTCTGCGCGCGCCACCGCTGGCTTCTGGCTTCTTAAGCGCTGGAGTTGCGAGCGCTAGGACAGTTCTGTATTCGCTGCTCAGTTGTATACTCACCACCGATTTGTGTACTTGCTAGTCAGTTGTGTGTTCATCGCAGCAGAGTTGTTGTTTGTTGTCAGCCGATGCTGACCTAGCCGCTCCGACTCGAACTAGACAGATTTCTGTAGACACGGAGTTCACTACTGTGTTTCTGTATCTTCGTTAATAAAGATAAGTACCGACTTTTATTTAATCAGAGTGTTTGGGTTTTCATCTTTCTGTTCACTGTTCCAGCGGACTGGTCAGCCCGCTATTAAAAGTGTGGCGGTGATTTCGTAAGCCGTTTCTACAGCGAAGTGTTTGTCGCTATGAACCCCGCCACAAAAGAAAGCCTTCTGGAAATCTAAAAATATGGAATGAATTTGACATCCCCTGTTGATAGTATTCATTACTTCATGAGTGTAAAGACCTAGCTGTGTTTCACAAGAAGGGTATTTTCTGAATCCTTGCTGACCATTTGTCAATAAATCATTTTCTTCGAGGTACTTCATAATGTTCAAACATAGTATATGTTCCAAAACCATACTGCAAATCGACATTAACAATATGGGCCTGTAATTCAGCAAATTAATCCTACTTCCCTTTTTGAGTTGTGGTGTGACCTGTGCAATTTTCCAGTCTTTAGGTACAGATCTTTCTGTGAATAAGCAGTTGTACATAATTGCTAAATATGGAGCTATTGTATCAGCATACTCTGAGAGGAACCTGACTAGTATACAATCTGGACTGGAGGCCTTGGCTTTATTAAGTGATTTAAGCTGCTTTGTTACACTGAGGGTATCTACTTCTGTGTTTCTCATGTTGGCAGTTGTTCTTGATTGGAATTCAGGAATATCTACTTTGTCTTCTTTGGTGAAGGAGTTTCAGAAAACAGTTTTTAATAACTCTGCTTTAGTGGCACTGTCATCAGTGACTTCACCATTGTTATAGCACAGTGTAGGTATTGATTGCATTTTGCCACTGTTGTGCTTTATGTATGACCAGAATCTCTTTGGGTTTTCTGCTAGATTTTGAGACAGAATTTCGTTGTGGAAATTATTAAAAGCATCTCGCATTGAAGTATGTGCTATATTTCAAACTTCTGCAAAAATTTGCCAGTCTTGGGAATTTTGTGTTCTTTTAAATTTGGCATGATATTTCTGCTGCTTCTGCAACAGCAGTCTGACCCATTTTGTGTACCAAGGGGGATCAGTATCATCACTTATTAATTTGTGTGGTATATATCTCTCAATTGCTGTCAATACTATCTCTTTGAAATCATTCCACAACTTTTCTACACTTACATGATCAGATCAGAATGAGATTTGAGATGTCTATGGTATCTAAACTAGGTAACAGATCAGATTCTGCAGTGAATAATATATTTATTCTTATTAATATAGGTCAAGGTTTATTTGAAAAACTGACACTTTTCTATATTTGTAAGGAATTATGTGGGGCTGCAGTATCACCAAATTCAATAAAGGGGCTGTCCAAATAAGTTTTACATGCTAAATTAGGAAAGCATGCTGTAAGTTCTGAGCCAAAAATTTTTCTACATTATAGGAATGTGGTAATCACCTGCAAAAATATAATACTTCCAGATAATAAAGAACTGTAACAAAAATGTGAAGATGGTACGAGGTGCATTCAAGTTCTAAGGCCTCCGATTTTTTTTTTCTCCGGACTGGAAAGAGATAGAAACATGTGCATTGTTTTAAAATGAGGCCGCGTTCATTGTCAATATGTCCCAGAGATGGCAGCACCGTATGGCAGATGGAATTTTACCGCCAGCGGCGAGAATGAGAACTGTTTTAAATACTTAAAATGGCGACATTTTCCTTACTTGAACAGCGTGCAATCATTCGTTTTCTGAATTTGCGTGGTTGTGAAACCAATTGAAATTCATCGACAGTTGAAGCAGACATGTGGTGATGGAGTTATGGATGTGTCGACAGTGCGTTCGTGGGTGCGACAGTTTAATGAAGGCAGAACATCGTGTGACAACAAACCAAAACAACCTCGGGCTCGCACAAGCCGGTCTGACGACATGATCGAAAAAGTGGAGAGAATTGTTTTGGGGGATCGCCGAATGACTGTTGAACAGATCGCCTCCAGAGTTGGCATTTCTGTGGTTTCTGTGCACACAATCCTGCATGACGACCTGAAAATGCGAAAAGTGTCATCCAGGTGGGTGCCACGAATGCTGACGGACGACCACATGGCTGCCCGTGTGGCATGTTGCCAAGCAATGTTGACGCGCAACGACAGCATGAATGGGACTTTCTTTACATCGGTTGTGATAATGGATGAGACATGGATGCCATTTTTCGATCCAGAAACAAAGCACCAGTCAGCTCAATGGAAGCACACAGATTCACCGCTACCAAAAAAATGTCGGGTAACCGCCAGTGCTGAAAAAATGATGGTGTCCATGTTCTGGGACAGCGAGGGCGTAATCCTTACCCATTGCATTCCAAAGGGCACTACGGTAACAGGTGCATCCTACAAAAATGTTTTGAAGAACAAATTCCTTCCTGCACTGCAACAAAAACGTCCGGGAAGGGCTGCGCGTGTGCTGTTTCACCAAGACAATGCACCCGCACATCGAGCTAACGTTATGCAACAGTTTCTTCGTGATAACAACTTTGAAGTGATTCCTCATGCTCCCTACTCACCTGACCTGGCTCCTAGTGACTTTTGGCTTTTTCCAACAATGAAAGACACTCTCCGTGGCCGCACATTCACCATCTGTGCTGCTATTGCCTCAGCGATTTTCCAGTGGTCAAAACAGACTCCTAAAGAAGTCTTCGCCGCTGCCATGGAATCATGGCGTCAGCGTTGTGAAAAATGTGTACGTTTGCAGGGCGATTACATCAAGAAGTAACACCAGTTTCATCGATTTCGGGTGAGTAGTTAATTAGAAAAAAAATCGGAGGCCTTAGAACTTGAATGCACCTCATAGTACCCCTGAAGTCAGAAATATTATCAAGAGAGTTAACAGTCAGGCAGAAAAGACTGCCTTCTAATTTACTTTTAATGTACACTACTGGCCATTGAAGTAGCAAAACCACGAAGACTGCTTGTGACAGATGCCAAATTAACACAAAGTGTCATACATGCTTGGATATGCAAATGATAAGCATTTCAGTGCAATCCCTCAATTTAAGTAAGAGTAACACCATCTACATTCTGTATACAAGGGAAGATTATGTAGCAAGTTTCTTATTCAGAAATAACATTTTAATGTAGATCATTTGTGAGAAGATCATGTTATGCCATGGATAGAAAGCAGAAATGTGTAGCAGCATGTGTTATAATTCCATAGAGGCAGTATTGTGGTCTATTAAGATTGCTATTTATCAATCCATGATATTACTTTTCAGGTTGGTGGGGGTCTCATGACCGTCATGCAAATACAGAGCACCTAGGTTCAGGGACGCGGGGGGAGGGGGGAGGGGGGTAGGGGGGGGGGCACACTCAATACCATGCAACATCTTAGTGTCACATGACTAGTGCCCAAGAGGACAGCCGTATTTTTCACTCATCTGTTCAGCGATGTACAACCATGTCCCATGCCTTGAGTTAGGAAATAGGCTTGTTTGCAGCAAGGCAACTATCCACATGAACAATGTGATGATGAACTGAGCACCATGGACAGTAAGCATGGTGGCATTGTTGCAACTTCCTCGATGTGACAATAAAGAGAATTGGATTGATAGTGATGCAACTAATGGTAACACTAGACACAGGAGTGAGACCACATTGTCTTTTCAGATGAGTCTTCGTTCTGTGTACACCACCGCAATGTATGTATCTAAGTATTGGAGGCTCCGAGGAGCACATATGTTACTAGGTTGCATTATCATTGTACAAACCCAGTACCTGGCTAGATGGTATGAGTTGCCATTGGCTACACAACATGATCACCTCTGATTTGCATAACTGGTAATTTAGGCAGCAGCCATTATATCTGTAATGTGTTAAGGTCAATTCTGTGCCCTATATTTGAGGTCTTGTGACATTATCTTTCAACCAGATAATGTAGGATCACATGTTGCCTGTGCTATTCTGAGCTATTGCAATAAAGAGGGGTGTTCAAAGATTGATCTGATCAGCACAGTCCCCTGATCTCTCACCTGCTGAAAAAATCTGGTGATATGTTGCCAAGAGAGTGGTAAGTCACCATTTGCCAGCCACTGTGATTGCTGAACTCTGGCACACAACTAAAGCAGCATGGAATTACATACCAATACCTGCCAACCAAGCTCAGTTTGTTTCAATGTCTAGTTGTTTTACTGGGTTATAGTTGCTGTAGCTACCAGAAGTGGCAACATTGTGTACTAAATTTCCCACGCTATCAACCCTCCAAATCAGCTAAAAATTAAATAATGTTTCTTCCAGTTGTACCATATACATACAATTCCATTATTTTCTATTCCTGATGGTGTTTCAGTTTTAATGACCAGCAGCGTATTAACATTAACAGAGAACATTGCAGCAGACATAATTTACTTGTATGCTGCTTAAAGTATCAGTGTTTTAGGTGTAACACAGTGGCATAATGAAAAATAGCAGATGAGATTCAGTTGCCTGTAAAGAAATTAGTCAGTGTACTACTATACACACAAGTGTCAATTGCTCAAAAAAGCATCCTGTTTTGGGAAGAGAATGACCTAATGTCTTTATAAATGAAAAATGATCCCAGGTAACAATGTTTACTGAACATATTTCATATTCTGAAGCATAGGAAGCTTTTTAAGCTTTAACAAAAGCTTTTTAAGCATCTACTTTCGCAGTTAATAACGTTGATTGAAAACACTTCATAAGGCATAACAACTTTTTGGTTGAAAGCAGCAGACACATACCTTACTAGATTTCATTTGTGCATGTAAATAGGAAGATACATCTTGTTACTTCAAAAAGCAAATGCTGATTTTTAACAGTTTTTTGTTTGATAAACGTCAGCCACAGTCCATGTCTGTAAAAGTGCTTTCCCTCAGTGTTCTGCAGTTAGTTTTTCAACCACAATCTTTAGGCTCATGTATAAAGAAATTGTGATCTGTTGAGGAAGTTGTATGAATTCTATTGCTGAGGGAAACAGCAAATGAAATATTTAGAACAAACTTACTGGAAAATTTAAATAAACAATGGAAAATCCTTACTGAAAAATTTGGTCCAAATAATTCCCCAAAATTGTTCCACTTTTCTTCCACATTTATTGAAATGATGGTTCCCTGTGATGTTGCTGTACCATCAGACCTTGACTCACTGTCTAAAGTGCCAGAATATACAAAGAACGTTCATTTACCTCACCAGTAATCCAATTGGTGTCAAATTCCTGCTTTTTAACTATAATCACTTGCTTGGTAGCCACTTTTCCTTTTTCCATTTTAAAATGGCTGGTTACACACTGGCAACACTGCCATCCTCCCCTGCCCCCCCTCCCCCTTGCCCTCCTGCCTCTGAGATCTGTCAGTTACTAAGCAATTTTAATCAGATTATAACATTTTTGAACCTCAACATCAAGAACAAGCATATAAGGCAGCATGTGTGGCTATGTAATGTAGCACAGAAGATGCACATATTTCTTGAACACCATGTCCCAGCACAAACATATTACTGGCTACATGTATGCATTGTGATATTCTTTGAAAATTTCACTTATTAAATTTCCTATGGATGAATGGCAACATATTTCTCCATTGTAGATCACAAAATCTCAGAGTCCTGGATTTCAGCAGAACCAGACATTATGTGGCACTGTGGAACAATGCATAGGAACATTTTTCTTTCGTGCCCATCAGTTTCAGATTTCAAAATACTCTTCCAGAGTCCAACAAGTTAGATTTAGAGAACAGTGACAATGGGTGAAATTTATGTACACCATGATAACAACATCCCCCTGCCATCTACTGAGAAGTTGGAGCACTACACTGTAGCTACTGTTTCAACCATGAAACATTCCCATGAGGTGCTAGAACCATAAAGACTAAATCTGACCAGAAATCAACATGGTAACACCTCTTAGGAGACTTAGTCTAAAAGTTGATCACAAAAGAAGCTTCCTCCAAAGATCAGTCCAGGTATAAAACTTGAAATATTGCTCTCATACATAGAGTTGGAATTCTGTGCTACTGGAAGATTAATAGGTGAATGAAGAATTGCACAGACAACTTCAGTAAAAAGTAAAGTTCACAAGGCAACAGGCAGACAAGGTGATATTCGTTCACCACTTTTGTTAAAAGCGAGTGATGCTATTAAGATCAGGAACAAACTTAGAGGATAACCAACTCAAAATGTTAAACAAAAAAACTGTGATACTATGTGGCACATGGATGACTGTATCTAGATGAGTGTATCTACTGCAGATTGATCTTTGTGATGAAGATAAATGATTATGTGATGCCAAATCACTCCTTGTGAAAAAGGATACAGTGAAGTTTGGCTAATGCAGTGTAAGAAATATGCATATTTTGTTACCAGCATTGTGTTTGTGTGTTGTTTTTGGTGTGTTAATCATGTTTGATGAAATGTGAAATAAAAGGGGCAGACCCAGGATTCAGGATCCAAACACATCAAGAAAGGAAGCCATACGAGGAGCGAGGAGTTGGAAGTGAACTGATCATTTTTTGTGGTAGTTTGGCAATGGCAAACAGTTTTGGCGTCACATTGAATGCTCTGATTGGAGGAAATCAGTTCCAACATATAAAGTGTCAACTAACAAGCAATTATAATTGCATTGTACTCAAGACATGGATGTCATTGGAGAGATCCTAGTGGGGTGAGGGATAAAGACAGAATGAATATCCTTATATCAGTCATTGTGGGACAGAGGTTAAGGCACTGTTGAATGTTAGTATGAGTCTTAAAAAAATTGAGAGGCTCTTGTGGATCTTATAGACAGATCCTCTTACCCATTCCTCCTCTATGAGCAATTTAATTTGGACAATATACTGAAGAGCTCTCTACCAACTGTCTTGAGGTTGATCTGTTGTGAGTCCCTTGTTGTCAGAAGATTTTTTTTTTCCTGACCGTGCTTTGCAGCACTGCACTGTGCCACAATCATTCTCCAACTTCAGTGTCTTTCAGTGGAACAGGCTCACAATTCCAGATGATTTCAACTATTAAGAAACTTACAGCTTTTCTGGTGGTGAGAGAAAAATACCATTGTAATACAAAGGAGAGCAGAAAGAGATTATAGTGAGAGTTAACAAAGTCAATCAATTGCACCACTAAATCAGTGAAAATATGGAAGGCCATAAGAAGGCTTTCAGAAACTGGTGGACGGTTTTGTATCATTCTGAAATGGACAATGGGAATCTCCTGACCAGCCAAGGAGACATTTTCCAGATAATGGCATTATTTATATACTCACTTTATGTTTTTACCTAATACTTCAAAGTATTTATGTAATTTTACACACAGCACTACCAGTTGTCTGTATACTGGCAAAGTCAAAAACAATACACACACATGAGTTAAAAGGTTTACTTATCTTTGTGTCTTGATGAATAAGAAGTCTGCAACACTACTTGTAATATAACACACACAAAAACAAAAAAAGAAACAAAAAACAAAAAAAAGCCCTTAATGGCTAAGTGCAAATAATCGTATATAAACTTCACAATACATAGCAAATGCAATTTACAATAAGCGTCTGTTCACTTATAAGAGTTCACTACACAACTTTCCCTGTCTAAGTCAGCCCCAGACAATGGTCTATAGCTAAGTGGGTAAGACCTGCTCTTCTATCTTCCGAGTAGGCTTCTATCCATTATTTTCAGGTCATTGGTGGATTGTACTCAGCCAACAGTTGACCGAGCCAAAGTTGATATCTTCATCCTCAGCACCACCCATGGCACTGGTGGAACTCACACAAGTGGTGAGTGTCTATGGCACTGGCACCAGCTTGTATCTTTGTGCCAGTGGTGCTTTTGCCCTGGCTGTGTCTTGTTCGACCAACACAGCAAGTAACACAATCAGATTGATCATATAGATCAGAGGTACAAGAAGTATATGACAGATATCAGATCTTACAGAGGGGCTGATGTGGACACAGACCATTACCTACTAATTGGCAAACTACAACTACAGATGTGTTATAAAAGAAAGAACACCATGGTCAAGAGACAGTTTGATGTTCAGAAGCTTAAGGATCCATAGTTGTGTCACAAGATGGTATCAGAATGCTCAACAAATCTGAATTCCTTTCATCAAATCACAGTAATGAAGAAGCATTACTGATCAGTGGGAAGATATAAAGACCAATGTAACTGAAGCAGTGAAGGAAATTCTAGGAGAAAAAAAGCCAACAGGCAAGAAGAAATAGTTCAGCAATAAAAATGTGAACAAGCCATGAAGGTCACAAAGAGAGCTAGGGAAACATGCTGAAAGAATGAATCAGGAACATAAAAATAGAAACAAACAAGATTCTGAGGACAGAGAAAAGCAAATTCATGACCAACATAAGGGATGAAATAGAGAGAGCAAATACAGTATCTGAAACCAGAAAAACGTTTCAGGTGTTGAAGTGTGTGATGAATGGTCAAAGAAATTATAAAGATGGAACTATGCTAACAGACAAGCAAAGAATTCTGGACAGGTGGAGGGAATATTTTGAGCAGTTGGTGAATGCTGCAGATTCTGAAAATTGTTCCTTCCCAGAAGGAACAACTGCAGAGGTGTAGAGGGAGAATAAACTGAAGTAATTCAGCAGGATGTAGATAGAGCAATTAGGAAGGTGAAGAATAATAAGGAACCAGAAGAAGGTAGGAAAATGGGAGAGATTTTGAAGGTAGGAGGTGAAAGACTTAAGAAAGAGTTATACAATCTCGTAACTGAAGTATGGAGAAAGGAGTAGATGTCAGTAGAGTGGAAGACGGCTATCATTATCTCACTGTACTGTAATAAAATGAACTGTACTGATTATAGGGGCTTTTCTCTACTAAGTGTACCATACAAAGTGTTATTATTAATAATTCTTGAAAAGCTGTAGACTTTTGCTGAAAATATTGTTGGAGAGTAACAGGCAGTTTTTTGGACAGGAAGATCAACCATAAATCAAATTTTCACACTGGGACACATCTGGGAGATGTGCTGGGAACCAAACGATTGGTTTCTGGTAATATTTGTTGATTTCTCAATGGTATATGATAGTATAAGATAATGTAAGATTAAGTATGTGTAACATCCTGAGTGAGCTTGGTACACCAAGGAAGTTAATTAATGTTGTGAATGTGTGTACAGCAGAGACAAAAGCAAAGGTGAAATACCAGGTGGAGCTATCAATGGAATTCAACATCAGAACAGGTGTGAAACAAGGTGATGCAATTTCAACATTGCTTTTCAATCTGGATCTGGAGAAAGTAATTCATGAAATGAAAAGAGGAGATAAATGGTTGAAGCTAAATTGAAGGACACAGTTATTGGGATATGCAGACGACACTGCAGCCATAATGGAGTCAGAAGAAGAGATGGCAGAAACCATAGAGAACTTAGCATAGAATGACAGTAAGACTGAGAATTAATACTGAGAAGACTGAAATGATAGCAGTATCCAGAGAAGCCCTTAATAATGCCCCATTTCAGGTTGGAACATGGAATATAACCAGAGAGGAAAATTTTAAATACTTTGGCACCTGGTTCAAATGGCATAATAACCTTAAACAAGAAATTAATCAACATACTGTCAATGGTCTAAGCCTTATTCAGTCTGAAGCAGATAATACAAGGTGGAATACAAAATTTTTGGGCCTGGTGCTACCATCTGGAAAGTAGGAGTAGTAGATCTTTGCACCGCTAGGCAGCAAGAGCTGCATATCTGACGAGTCAGTGTGCAGAGTGGCATTCAGGTGGGAGGACGTGTTGCGTGTCCACAGTGATTTCTGTAATACTCTGTGTTTGGTGTGTAGCAATTTTACAATGGATCCACAAACAGAACAGCATGTGTGTATCATATTCTGTGAAAATCTTGGGAAAAGTGCTATGGAGGCCCTTGCAATGATTCAACAAGTATTTGGGGGACAGAACATGAGCCATATGCGTGTGTTTGAATGGAAGAGCCCGGGCTCTCCAAGATCCAAAAAGCGAGACAGGTGAAGAGCAAAGTGAAGAGCATGATCATCATTTCCTTTGCTACCAAGGGAATTGTGCACAAAGAATTCCTCCCACCCAACCAAACAATGAATTCTGAGTACTACTGTGACATTTTGTGATGGCTCTGTGAAAATGTGTGACGATGACGGCCTGCACTTTGGCATCAAGGGAACTGCCTGCTGCATCATGACAACATGCCCTGTCACACATCCTTGCTCACCAGGACCTTATTGGCAAAAAACAACATGGCGGTTGTACCCCACCCACTGTCCTTGCCAGATTTGGCATCCTGCGACTTTGTGCTATTCCCAGAACTAAAAGTCAAGTTGAAAGGCTGTCAGTTTGACACTCTACAGAGGATTCAAGAAGCATCGCTGGCGGTGATAAACACCCTCAAAGAACAGGACTTCCAGAAAACCTTTGGCCAGTGGCAGAAGTACTGGAACTGATGTGTATGTGCAGATAGGAACTACTTTGAGGGTGATGGTGAAAAGGTAAGGTTTTCAACAGATGACAGCACCAGTCCCGAAAATTTTGGATTGCACTTTGTATCATGAAAAAAATCTCTCAGTTAGGACCAAATTTCAAGCCTTTAATGCAGTGATAGTACCAGTGTATTCATATGGGACATAAATGTCACGCACCACAAAAAAGACAAAGAGAATCAGCTGATCTTTGAATGGAAAACATGAGAAAATTTTTTGGATTAATCTGCAAAGAAAATGCATGGAGACATAGAAAGAACCAGGAACTGTATGACCTAATGAAACAATTGAACATCATGTAGAAAATAAAAGTGCAGAGAATAAGCCTGGCAGGGCACATTGTTAGGCTAAAGCTGTGTTTATTGGTAATCCTGGTTGAACTTGTCCAGTTGGAAGACCAAGGAAGTGATAGGAGGATGAACTGCAGAAGGACTTTCAGCAACTGGATGTCCATGAAAACTGGATCCAAAGTGCATAAGATCACCATCTATGGAGGAACATTGTAAGGTCGGCACATGATCTTCAGGGTCCATGATTGCTGATGTGTATGTATGTATGTATATGTGAAAATTATTCTAATCTAACTAATCAGTACCCACTGGCATCATTTTTTTAATATTATTGGCTCGACTGCATTACAATACTTTGAGCTATTTATAGTCATTACATTATCATGACAGATCCTGTATCATTATGAGATAATCCCTGGATGAATAAATAAACCAAATTAAAAGTCATTTTTATTTGTTTCGAATTGCATAATATGAGTCTTTGTGAGATTAAGAGAAGCTGTTTATTGTGAACCACTTTTATACCTGTTCTGTTATTCTCTTGACTGTGTCTGTCAATAATGCCGGCCACTGTGGTCGAGCGGCTCTAGGCACTTCAGCCCGGAACCACACGGCTGGTACGGTCGCAGGTTCAAATCCTGCCTCGGGCATGAATGTGTGTGATGTCCTTAGGTTAGTTAGGTTTAAGTAGTTCTAAGTCTAGGGGACTGATGACCTCAGATGTTAAGTCTCATAGTGCTTAGAGCCATTTCGTTTTCTGTCATTAATACATTAGGTCCCTTTATCAATACTTTTGTGTCATCAGCATACATTGTTTAAAGAGTCCTCCACTGTCCTTGATAAATAATTTATATAAGCCAAGAACAAGAGTGGGGCCAAGAATCTGTGGGTTTTGATCAACGCTGATGAGTCTCTATTTAGAAATAACCAACATTTACATCAAACATTCTTTATTCATGCACAATCACATGAAAATATAAAACAGCATGCGAAAATAAAACAAAGTCCAAAGTTTTCACTGAGGCTCATTGTATCTGAAAATAGAGCAATCCTTCTTCCAGAATCATTGGCAATTGGTCACCACAGAGCCTTCCCCCACCCCCTCCCTGCTAAAAGGAAGGACACACAAAAGAGAAGGTATAGTCCGCCATCTAGTAAGGAGGATGGACTGGTTGACCTGCATGTACAAACTGGACCAGCACATGAGGTGGCAGTGTCAGGGGAGCAACAAGGAGGGGATGCGTATCTTGGACATCCTATTGGTCCCAAGTTCA
Organism: Schistocerca cancellata; assembly: GCF_023864275.1. Lineage (NCBI taxonomy): Eukaryota > Metazoa > Arthropoda > Insecta > Orthoptera > Acrididae > Schistocerca > Schistocerca cancellata. Next base: position 761,433,100 of record NC_064627.1, read on the forward strand.
CTGTTATTCTGGCCATATCTGCCTCATCTGGAACAGGGACTGAGCTGAGGATGGTTACATGTGAATGGGGTGTGGCATCATACAAAGTGCCCCAGCATGAAGGATGAAGAGTTATCGATCTTGGAGCTGTAAGGAAAGCTTGTCATAAGCGCACCTGGAAGTGTTCATAGAAAAGCAAATCTTATCAATGGTAATCATAGGGGCACTATAGGAGAAGGGTGGGGTGAATATTGTAGTTTGGAAGAAACACTAGAATACACAGAGGTAACAGCAGCTGATAGCACTTGCAATGACATAATGTCACATGCAATGTGTGCTTGAACTTGAGGAAGTTGACATCACATATAGAGTCTGAGTGAGGCAAGGGAGGGGGATTGTCACATCCACCCATTGAGGGACTGATGGGTATAGACTCAATGTACACAGGATATGGTTGGTGCACAGGCAGAGGGGTGGTATGTGTGGGTTCGGGGCAACCATGTGACAGTGGAGGACTTGACTTGAGAGGTTGTGGGATGGATTCCTCGATCATCCAAGCTGGTTTAACCCACTGAAGTGAATAATTCTGATGGCAGCTGTTGATAAGAACATCCAACATATTAGCCTCGCATGTCAGTACCTGATGTGGACCAGAGTAAGGTTGCTGTAGTGCCGATTTGACTGTGATCCCACAACATAATAAACTTGCATGAACCCAGGGCCAAGGATGCCAGCTATGTGTGACCAGACATGCTAGTCAAGAGTGGGGAGGTCAGATAGGTCAATGGTTGCAGCACTGTCAACAAACTCAGCTGGGAGGAGTTATGTCTCACCATACGGGACCTCGGCAAGTGATGCTTGAGATCTGCCTTGTAAGCCATGCACATTTGTAGCATAACACAGGGAAGGGCACTGAGCCACTCACCACCATGGCACATGAGGGCCACTTTCAGAATCCTGTGCCAATGCCTGATGAGCCCATTGCTCTGAAGGTGGTACACTGTAGTGCAAAATTCATCCACACCACAGAGGATGCAGAGTTTGTTAAATAACAGTGATTTGAACTGCCTACTCTGATCAGTGGTCATGGATGTAGGGCACTCAAATCTTGCTATCCAGGAAGATAGAAATGCTGGCACTTTGAAATATGCCATAATGCCCCAATATGAACTGCCTCAATACACAGTGTAACACAGTCACTGATGTACAAGATATATCTGAAACCATCAGACACAGGTAACAGCCCAAGAAGGTCAAGGTGCACATGTCAGAAATGGCCTCTTGGAACATAAAATTTGCTTAGGCGGGGGCTGCGTATGTCTGCCGACTTTGCTGTGCTTACATGGCACAAAGGTGCAAGTCCACAGACAGCAGTCCTTCACACCTGCCCATACAGAGCACTCTGTGACAAGCCACGTATTAGCTTTAGTGCCAAGGTGTGAGAGATTATGCAGAGTGGCAAACACTTGGATATGTAAAGCAGCCAGCACAATAGGCTGAGTAATGTCCATGAACGTATCACACCATCATGGCCACACCGAGCCTGTTAGGTTGCAAGAAACTATCTGTAGGAAAGTGGAAGAGGCCTGACATAGGTTTTGGAGAATGATGTCACTGTCCTGTAAGTGGGACAGTTCATCGAAATTAATAGGAGACAAAATAGCATTGACGTGTGACAGATAATCAGCCACCACATTTTCTGAGCCACAGATATACTAGATGTCCATCATGCACTAATAGATGAGATCCATCTGCTGAAACCTGTGTGGGAGAAGATCAGTGGCAGGGCTGTGAACAGAACCTGCAAGGGGACCTTTCTTCAATGCCTGCGTGGAAATATTTGATGGCCTTATACACTGAAAAAAGTTTGTTGTTGAAAGCTGGCCATTTATGGTGAGCTGTAGACAGCTTTTGGAAAAAAGTGGAATGGCTAAGTTGTGTCACCAATGTGCTGTTAAAGAACTGCACCTATTGCAAAATCACTTGCGACCACCATAACAGAGATGCGAGCATCTGGCAAGGGGTGAGCAAGAGTGTTTGCAAGTTATAAAGCTGTTTTGAGATCCTCAAAAGCTTTCATCATACCGTCAAACCACTGTAACCAATGATTACTGAAAGTTTTTTGCCAGTTAATGCATCAGTAAGATGGTCTTGAATAGCTGCCACCATTGGCAGGTTGCACTTGTAAAAATTGATGGCCCTGAAAACCGGTGCAATTTGCGAAAAGTCACTGGGAGTGACAGACCATGAATGCAGTTGACCCAATCTGGAGGAAGATGTACAGGGTGTTTCATAATGAATATATGGGTTTTAAGGTTTTGTATCATTTATTATATTCAGCTTTCAATTATAAATAATACATCAAATGAAGGAGCAACTCAAATTGTTTTTCTTACAAGAGTTCAGCCCGAGCACCATTCGTCACCCATCTAGTCGATAGGCGAGTTCTTTGAAACCTTGACAAGTGTGCAATTGTTGCAACAATGCTGTTTCTAAAGTCAAGAAGATCAGCTGGTAGCGGAGGTACAAACCCACAAAAGTAAAAACCATGTGGCGTCAGATCATGTGTGAACATGGAGGTCACACAAAACAAGCTCTGTCATGTGACGTCTTGTAGTCAGTCCTGTCGTCAGGCACAATCACACACTGGGTTACACCTGTAAGGCAGTGCACCATCTTACTGCCAAATCAAGTTCTGTGATTCAACTTCTTCCAATTGAGGAAAGAGCCATAGTTATAGCACTTCAAGATAAGAAACATCAGTTACAGTTGCTTCACTAAAAAATAAAGGCCCATAAACTTTCTGTCAGAGTATGGCACAAAAAACATTGAATATTGGGGAGTCTCTTTGCAGCTGTATCATCCCATGGGGATCTGCTGATCCCCAGATGCACACACTATTTTTGCTCACATTTCCAATAAGGTGAAATGTCGATAAATCACTGAAGACAATATAACCCAGAAAATCTTTATCCTCACACAGCAACATTTCGTTTCCACAGTTGACAGGTTTGGGGCAACACGTGAAACACTCTCTCTTGTTCAACACATTCTTCAGTCACACATGCACACAAGTATACAAACAAAACTGTTTGAGTTGCTCTTTCATCTGATATATTATTTACAGTTGTAAGTTGAATGTAACAAATGCTACAAAGTTTTAAAACCCATACATTCATTGTGAAACACCCTGTATAACCTCACAGTAGACAGTGTACCCAAGAAAGGTAACAGAGGTGCATTGAAGTTGTGATTTATCTTGATTAACCTTGACTCTGTTACATGCCAGAAATTCCTGTACTAGGCCAAGTGTAGCTCATATTCTTTTTCAGAGGAGGAGAAAAATGAGAATGTCACCTAGATATGCATAGCAGACATGCAATTAAATAGAAACGAGTCTATGAAATGTTTTTGGGGTCATAAGCATGTAACAAAATTCATAAAGGACAAGGGGGTGATCAAGGCTCTTTTTTGGTATGTCACTCTGTTCCATAGGTATTTGTAAATATACCTTGAGACAGTCCAAAATACTGAAAATGTGTGCTCAGATAAGTAGTTGGGTGGAGTCTTGAATGTCTGGGACAGGATACTTGTCTATAGTGGTATGTGCATTGAGACAATGGCAGTCATGGCAGAGGTGTCCTGTGCTATCCTTCAAGGGGATCGACTGTATGGGAGAAAACCGATTACTGTCAGATGGTCAAGCAATGCTTGCCCACAGAAGTTCATCAACTGCAGTCTTAACAAGGTATGGTTTTTGTGGAGGTAGGCGGTGTGCTTTATGTCTTGCTGGGGAGACAGCTGTTGTGACAATTTTATGTGTCATCCGATTTGTAATAGCATTCACTTGTAATGGTGAAGATGACAAGGGGATGTCTTGAGCGGGTTTCAGTAGCACCCAAGAGTCACTAACCTGTTGAGATGGAGTGGTTCAGTTATGCATTGCGAGTGAAAAGGTCGTCAACAGCAGAGCACTCGGATTGGAGCTTAGTAATGGAAGCAGCAAGGCAATTCACCAGACAAGAGCATTCAATGAGAGCTGCATCAGTGTTGTCCGAGGAGGAGGGGGAGCTGAGGGAGTGACTGAACATGGAATACGTGTACCTAAAGCATGGTGCACTACAGGAAGTCAGGCGACAGGCTGAAGTGAATCAGGAAATCAAATTTAAGTACTAGGTCTTTGATTTTGGCCATGTGGAAGGCCCATGTGAGCAGTTCATCAGGAATGAGTTTAATAGGTGACACAAGCATGCCATTGATGTAAAGTATTGATTTATTTTCCATTCGAAGGAAAAGTTTGATTGGTATCACATCTGCTACAGTGAATGAGAGTGGGACAACACTAATGTCACATACAGTGTTGACAAGGAAATGTCAACGTGAACATAAATGCAAGGCTTAAAGACGACCTCGTGGAGTGGAGGATCAGACAGACTGCAACGTCTGTAGGCACGCTTTGTCATCCTCATGAGCTGTGGCACCCACTGTGGCCTGCATGAAGCATTTGGGAATGTACAGGGTGGTTGACAGTTGTGAGCAGTCACTCCAAAAGTTGTATAGAACCAGCATAACAGATATACTGGGTGGAGGGCTGTGCATAGATCAGGTGGGACTACTATGCCTCCCACAGCAGCGGAAGAAGAGAGTGGAAGGGCGTTTCGCACTGACTCAGCTGCAGTTCGTGAAGTTCGGTGAGAAGTGGCTGGTGCTTCCTGTTGCTGGCTGTTAGGTGGTTGCAAGTCATTGTGTTTCTCAAGGTGAGCCCATGCTCGACCTCTACCAGCTGACAGAAAGTATAGGTGCTGGCATACCAACCTTAGTAGCAGATGCTAGTGTACATGAAAGACGCTCAATGAGGAGTGCATGAGCAGAAGCATATTTGTAACACTCAGGTGGGTTTAGCAACAAGATCATGATGGTCATGCAAATGGTTCACCACATAAACAAAACGAGTACCATTGTCTACGATACTGTGTATGTCCAACAAGTTGTCCACCAAGGTAAACTACATCATGGGGTTGTCCATTTGTGTCAGCGACAGCTTTGGAAAGCATCTGAAGGCAGATTGTGCGGCAGAGTCAGTAGGGTGTGGACCATGCGAGTGTTCAAAGTAGCATGCACTGGTGTTGACTATGCAACGGTGACAGACATGATGTTTTGATGAAAGTCTGGGAATTATGTTGGTGCATATGGGAAATACAAAACATTCATTAATAAAGTTAGCACCTTATTTGAAAATTGGTTTCCCCTGAAGGTAACTCAAATTAAGCAGAGGTCTAATAAGAAACCATGGATCACACAAGGGATAAAGATATCATGTGAGACAAAAAGGAAACTCTATCTGATACATAGGGACACCTTTGATAGTAGCATTATAGCTCATTACAAAAATTACTGCAAAATATTGAAGAAGGTTATCCAGATATCTAAACACCTGCATTATGAGAAGAAGATAAATACATCCAGAAATAAAATAAAAACAATATGGGATATAGTTAAGTCAGAGACAGGTAGGACCAGAAATGAGGAGGAACAAATAGCTCTAAAAATAAATGAAACCCTGGTAACAAATGCATGTTGTGTTGCAAACCATTTAAACAAGTATTTTGTCTCTGTTGCTGATAGCAAGGGGTTGTCAGGTTCAGTAAATAATGCAATGGAATATCTGGGACCAGTGCACATGAGCAATCTCAGTAAAATGGGATTGACACTTACTTCACCCAAAGAAATAGAATCCATCATGAAGTCCTTGAAATCAAAGCATTCTAGTGGTTATGATAACATATCAACAAAGTTAATAAAAGAGTGTTCATGTGAGCTAAGTCATATCTTAAGTTATATGTGTAATCAATCACTTGTCAGAGGAACATTCCCGGACTAGCTTAAATATGCTGAAGTTGTACCTCTCCACAAGAAAGGGGACAAAGAAATGTCATCAAATTACTGACCAATCACACTTTGCCAGCTTTTTCAAAAATCTTTGAAAAGGTTATGTTCAAGCGTCTACTTAAGCACCTTAAGTGAAAATAACATACTGTCAAAGTCACAGTTTGAGTTTCTTAAGTGTTCTGATATTCAGAAAGCTATTTACACCTACAGCAAAAATGTCCTTAATTCATTGGACAACAAATCAGAGGCAACTGGCATATTCTGTGACCTGTCAAAGGCATTTGACTGTGTGAATCACAGCATTCTTTTAAGTAAATTAAAATATTATGGCATCACTGGTAGTGCTGCAAAGTGGTTTCAGTCATATCTTACTAACAGAAAACAAAGGGTGTCATTAAGTAACATTTCAGCAGTAGGCAATCAGACATTATCTGACTGGGAAGAAATTACATGTGGTGTTCCCTAAGGTTCCATACTAGGTCTACTACTGTTTCTTGTGTATATTAATGACCTGTCATCTGTTACATTACCAGATGCCAGATGATACAAACATTGCAATAAATAGTAAATCAAATATAAATTTAGAAAGGGCAGATAATCAAATTTTTACTGACATTAATAAGTGGTTCACAGGCAATTCACTTCAAAAAGACCCACTATATGCAGTTCATAACTTCCAAGAGATTTCCTTCTGGTGTGTGTACAAAATATGATGACATGGAAATAGGAGAAGTTGAGAGTGTGAAATTCTTGGCGTTACAACTTCATAAAAAATTCTGTTGGGAGCAACATACTAGCGAACTGCTATAGAGCCTAAACAAGTCTGTGTTGTAATGCAAATGATGTCAGACATAGGAGATATAAATATAAAAAAAACTGGCGTATTTTGCTTATTTTCACTCCATTATGTCATATGGCATCATATTTTGGGGTAACTCCACAAACAGAGAAAAAAGTTTTAGAGTACAGAAGCATATAATAAGAGTAATGAGTAGTGTAAATCCAAGAACATCATGTTGAAACCTATTCAAAGAATTGGGCATATTAACCACAGCTTCTCAGTATATTTATTCCTTAATGAAGTTTGTTGTAAATAATACATCTTTTTTCCAACTAACTGCTTAGCACACAGTATCATACTAGGAATAACAACAATATACATAAAGATTTAAAATCACTTACTCTTGCCCAAAAAGGAGTCCAGTATTCAGCAACGCATATTTTCAATAAGTTACCAGCAAGCATTAAGAGTTTAGTTTCAGACAAGCCACAATTTAAACATAATTTAAAAGAATTTTTAGTGGCCAACTCCTTCTATTCCATCCATGAGTTTCTCAACAAGTGCAGTAGACCATTTTAATGATGCAGCCAAGTAACTTCCTACTGTGTGAATGATGGATGTATGTAAAGCAGATGTAAGTCGTAAGTCTGTAAATAGTGGAAGTTTAATTTTAAATCTTGTACATAATCTGACTTTTCTTAACTGAAGATCACTGAAATGAATAATTTACTTTAATTTTTGACAATACTTGGTTGTAATAGCCAAGAAACTAGCAAATGTCTGAATGATGGATTTAATGAAAGCAGATGTAAGTATTAAACCTGCAAATATTAGAAGTTTAAATTTAATTCATATACATAATTTTACTGTTTGTTGACTGAGGATCATTAAAATTAATGAAACTCAAGTTTTTCTAATTACATTTTTGTAATGTGTTTATCTGACATGTTCGACTCCCAGGAGGATTCCCTCTTTTATGGGTCTATGGCAGGGGCGGCAGGAATCCTACACGTGTGCGGTGCACTTGCACGCGTGCAGTTAACAGGTGTTCTGCGTGCACACAGGGGCAACCTGGCCACCCGCTTACCTCCCCTCCCCACCATACCTTCTGTCCACTCCTTCCTCTGTAATGCGTTTTGTTTTTCTAGCTTGCTTTATTGAATGATGGCATAAGGTTAGCAGGAGTGCTTGAAATAAATCATGGTTTGAAAGAGTTCCTACTAACTACGATACGTTTTATTTAATTATCACAGGTGGAGTTTACAATGCGTTTAATATCTGGAACAAAATTTCTGCATACAGACAAACGCAAACAGTTACGTAAATTTTCATCACTTATGTTTGCTCTTAACCGAGGCTTATTAATTCAGCAAATGGTTTTCCAGCTCTCACTATATTAAGCGCAATTTTATAGCTTGCACGTACCGCTGGGCTATTATTGTTGTCGTCCTGAAAAATTGAAAACAGTGCACCATAAAATGTTAAATCAGTTAGATGAGAGACATGACGAGAGAAAGTCGCAGATCTCTCGTGACAACGGCAACTAGGACAGATGCATCTAATATCGTCAGGTCGCTCTTCTTAAGCTCAGTCAATTTCCCCATCAGCTCAGAATCCGACAATAAATCCTACTGGTCCTTGTGAAATTTGCCGGCCGTGGTGGCCAAGCGGTTAAAGGCGCTACAGTCTGGAACAGCGCGGCCGCTACGGTCGCAGGTTCGAATCCTGCCTCGGGCGTGGATGTGTGTGATGTCCTTAGGTTAGTTAGGTTTAAGTAGTTCTAAGTTCTAGGGGACTGATGACCTTAGCAGTTAAATCCCATAGTGCTCAGAGCCATTTTGAATACTGCCACATATTAAACATTTCGAATTTTCACGTCTTTGCACAAAGAAAAAATGATTCTCCCATTACTTTTTAAAAGATAGCAGATCTCCACGTCTCCGTTTCCTTGATTCACTCTGCATTTTCCGGTTCTTGAAATACAACGTTCACTACGTAGTGGTCGCTTCGCGTAAACGTCCGCGGCTTAGCCTTGTACTACACTGCCGCAACCTGCCGGCTGTCGCCACTGCCCCATTCGACGATTGCACGCGAGCAGCACACGTGCAGCGCTGTGCGCTCACGAGCCGCGTGCAACGTTTGCCCGCCCCTGGTCTATGGAATGAATAATTAATCTAATCTAATCTAATGCCCAGCACTCAAAGGTCATGTGGAGAAGTGGCCTGTATGGCCACACAATGAGCACAGGATGGCCAACATGGAAGAATCATAAAACAAGGTGGATGAAATGAAAGCAGGGATGCCGATGTGTGTTGCCAGAGATCCATCATCTGTGTTATGTGTAGGAGGGGGCAGCACATGACCAAAAGCAAACCCCAATGCAGCAGCATCAAAGGCTGACACATAAGGTGCGAGTGATGCAGCAGAGCCACGGCTGGTACGTCGCCCAAGGTCTGCATGGTGCAATAGATTGGGTAGATTCAGCGATACACTGGTGCAGTTGACTCAAGTTTTCCATTGGCCGGTGCAAAGATGGGCCCATTAAAGGACAGAGTGTGATCGGTGAGAAAGTCGAAGGTGTATGAAGCACGTAATGGCAGACCACACTGGGGAGGGGGAAGCCTTGTATGTGTCCCCTGAAACTGTACAGCCAAGTAGTCTGTAGTGGATTGCGGTAGAAACTCTGCAGAGAGGCAGCCAGAATCACGCGCATCCAGACTGAAGCGCCTAGAACCGCTCGGCCACAGGGGCCGGGCGTTATTAAACCATGGTGTGTCTTTTCCGTCCTTAATCCACTTACTAGGCACAGAATCCTCCAGACCACGATTTACAATGTGCTTAAACTTTGCCCATAATTAATCTACATCCATGTTATTGGAACTAAGTTACGCCAATTCTCTGTCTAAATGAGATGTTAATAACTGCTTATCTTCTCTGTCTAGCAGAAACACTCTCCTAGCCTTCTTGTCTGAGATATTAACTTTCGTAACCATAGTTGCAATAATGACGTCATGATTGCTAATCCCTGTTTCTATACAGACATTGGCGATAAGGTCCAGCCTATTTGTAGATACGAGGTCTAAGGTATTTCCATCGCATTTGGGCTGCCGAACTAGCTGCCGAAGTCAGTTTCCAGATAAGGTGTTCAAAAGCACTTGGCATGTCTGTCTGTCTGCACCCCCTGGAATGAATCCTCGGTAGGTTAAAGTCGCCTCCAACTACTAATGCATGATTTGGGTATTTATACGCTACTGACCATAGTCAGTTTTTGGATGACTCTAGAACTGTCGAAGCACAATCGGGTGGCCGTTAAAAGCATCCAACAATTAGCTTGGTTTCCCCTGGACCTGTTATACGAGACCACATAACTTCACTCTCACTCTCAACTTAGACCTCAATAGTAACAATGTTTTTGTCAACTGCGATGTTTTTCTTATATACATCCCATGACTTGCTAAATATCTTAGAGCTTTCCACTTCGGGTTTCAGCCAGCTCTCGGTTCTGAGAATAATTTGAGCATGAGAACTTTCCCAGATGGTAGTAAATTCGGGAACTTGTTACTAATACTTCGACAATTTACCGATAAAATTTTGACTGTCGAAGTGTTTTTACTCTGAATGTGGTCTCACATCCCTTCATGTGTATTGACTGGCAATTCTTCATGAAAGTACCTCAAACTATCGTGTAGCCTAAAAATCCATCATGTGCACTCCACAAGTACTCTGCTACCCGAGTAGTTGCTTCCTTTGTGTAGCGCACCCCTGATCTATCAAGGGGAGTCCTACAAATCCCAACTGATAAGGTCAGGAAATCTGCAGCCAAGACCGTCACAGAGACGACGAATCCTTTAGTTGAGACCCTCCACTCGGCTCCAAACCAAAGGATTCCGATTCAGAAAATTTATATTATATGAAAGACAAGTTTCCGACGAGTATTTTGACACATATTATGCATGTATAATTATGTAAACTACGAAAAATGCAAGAGGGTCTACTACGGTACTGTTCCCAAACTTAAACCGTCAGAGGTGAGACAACTCAATCATATGCTGAAGACCATGGAGCCCAACTTAGACGACAGACAACTTCTGCGCCTTGGCTGCTATTGGTCATGCAAATTTTTTGCAAAGTGCGACGAGATCACCACGCATTGGTGGAGTGAATTGATTGCCTCAGTTAACATAAACACCTCTTGAATTTAATATAGTTGAGTCAGCATTAGTTCATCCATAACAGTTACAGCGGACTGGCACGGCAGCTGTTTGTGCCTACCGCAACCAATAAGCCAATAATGTAACGCGATTTTGTAAACGTTTCTTTGGCAGTTCCTCAGTGTTGTCAAAGTTCTATAAACAGCTACTGTTCTCACTGCAGCCGTTAGCACTTTGCAGTAGAAAGCCGGCAATAGTGTCGTGAGCTGCCATGGATCTTTTTACGCCGTATCGGCTGTAGTACACTACTAGAATAAGATAGCAGCTGTCAAAAGGAGCATTCGAACCAAGTCTTCGAAACCTGAGCATCTGAGCTTCTCAACACAAGCAGTGGTCTGACTCCAACGAAAGCCTGGAGGAAAAAGTAGTATTCTTTACTACCAACAGTAAGCTGTGCACCGCACCAGAACAACAGACCAGCAGTGAATCTGCAGAAACATCGAAAAAGCTTAAGGGTGGATTCTCCAAACTGCCGAGAGCTACTTTCATTTTCGATGGATCATTGCACAACAAACATAATGATGTGAAACAAGTCATTTGACATTCACATCGCAAATTAGTTTGTAAATATGGCTATTCCTAAAAGAACTGCCGCTCTCCTTGATAACAGTAAATCAACGTAGCTATGAAATGTAGCCTAGTGCTACAAATTCACCCCAAGAACATTACAAAAATAAAAATCTTAAATGCAATTCTAGGCCTACTCTATAATTTATTGGCAAGTGAGCTAACGTATTACATTATTTTACCTTCTCATTGATACTTTTAACTATGGGCATAAAGAAACAGTTTACCCCTATCTGAAAAAAGATTGTCGCTTTTATCTTAGTTGCCTCGAAAGTAAGTTATTTACCATTATGTGAGGCGTCTGTGACTGTTAGTCTAGCTGAATACAGATCAGCAATATATTTTTCGCGCCAAAACATTTTGGGAGTTAAAAAGACAGGTATCTTGCCTGCCTCAGAGCCATAATAAACGTATCTGGCGTACAGGCATTCCATTCGTAAGCCGTGGTACGCTAAGCTGAATCGCTGTTATGAGACGTTTTGGATATATTTCCGTGCAGGACTTATTTTAAATTATCGTTCCATCGGTTTATTCAGTGTTCCAAATTCACAAAAGGCTAGAGACTTCAGTCAAGTGGTCTACAGCTGGTATGGTAATCTTAGAGAAATAATCCGCCGTAAATCGGAATGGATGAGACTGTCGTAATAAGTCCCATTAATTTGCGTGCAGAGCCGAGTTAATCGCAGGGGGCGCGCATTTCCGCCAAACAGCTTCGGCCCCCTGTCATGTGGTCAGGTCCTCTCGCGGAGCGTAACCAGTTACGCCCGCCCACACCGCTTCGCTACAGATATAAATTTCCCAGCGACCGACGCACATGTAACAGGTCCGATGAAATACATCTTAATCACTCGGCAGATCCCACGGGGCGCTTGGCCCGTTCCAGTGGCCTTTCTGCGCAGTCTGCACTTTCACGCCACCGCTAGAGCTGTTTTTCTTTTTCGTCCTCGACAAGAACCGTTGGGATGAGATGGAAAGCTGAAGTAAACGTAGTAGGGATTACCTCGTCACCCCAAGTACTGACTAAATCAACAATCATTTCGAAAGCTTTCTTTTCTCACTCGTGTATGGCCCTTCACACATGTTTTCGAAAGCTCGATAATCACGAAATCAAGTCCAACTTGTTTCGGGGAAGTTAGAATGAAGTTTCTTATGCCTGTCATTGAAGTTTTATTGTTGTATGAACGACTTTTCAGCTGTTAGATAGGCAGCCTACAACTGTGACAATGAACTATGATCCATGAATCATGAGCTAGGCAGCCACTTCGTAATGTAGATCAAAATCAATGAAGAACTCGATATGAAAATCTTACAAGCAATTATTCTCTCAGGAAAGCTTCAACAGCACAGGAATTTGACATTTGAAACAACGAATAGATTCTGACTTTCGCCAAAGCTAAGGATTAATAAAATTTTATAGGTATTGCATATCACAGGTGTCGTTTGATACTGCTGTTCCTCGTTTTCAGTTGTTACTGCCGACAAATCTCAAACTAAATCAGGAGCGTCTGAAGTTTCAATGTTCCTGAGTCAATAACTTTGTAAACATGTAGTGCCCCAAGAACTAATTTTTACATGACATTCACAAAACTGTTCGTATCTTAAATGATTGATTTCATCTGCTTAGTATTTAAAGATAGATTACTTTGACACCTAAATAGTAAACATGTTTCAACATACCTGCAAGTAAAGTTGATATGTATCCTACATACAAATAAATTCCACCTATTAATCAATCTAATTCTAACAACAGTACGTTTCCACTGAAGTTCCAGCCATATTGCAATCTATTTCATTACAAAATATTAAATATGGTACCAGCATGTATAAAAATCCATTTTATAAATATAATAGAGGGCAAGTAATTTAGTATGTTCATGATGTACAATTGACAGCTGCTCTCTGCTTCAATTAATATTTCGTCATTTATTATAAATTTTAAAAAATAACGAAATAATACAAGTTATAAGAAATAACAAACGCGAGAAACTAATATCAACCACAATGAAACAAAGTATGGAGATCTGTGCATGGCCATGTACCAAGAGGAAATGAGCTTGGGGGTCACATGACCAGCAATGGACAGATGTCATCAGCTGTCAAAACGTTCTTCCCGAGTAACCTTGATTGTGCCGGGATGTGATGTGATGGGAAGGGATGTCCAGTCTGGATGCCACCATTTGAAATGCATTACAGAACTTTATGACAGGACAGGACGTGATGTGAAGTGATGGCAAGTGTGAATTGGCCTACAAAGTGCAGGAACATCGTACAAACTTTAAAATCAACTCTGATGTCAACTACAACACTCGTTTGCTTACGAAACTTCACAACTAATCGTGTTAATGTATTTATTGCATTACTTTGATACGTCCTATTTTTCATTATTGATAGGAATAACTGAACCTGAAGATATTTTTTTTTTCCTGAGAGCTACCTGGTTTTCGGTTGTCGGATAATGAGTCTCGCAGGGCAAGTGTTTGCCTAGATGAGCCTGGGAAACCACCTTCCAATTGCTGAGTACTATTTGTTCACAACTTCATGAAACTGAGGTCAGTTCACACTAGACGTCAACGGAATGAGACATCACATCAAGTCACGTCACTTCTATGTCAAGATCTATTCACATCAGACATCATGTCACATAATGTCAATTCACGTAGCCCAATACCGAACAGTGAATGAGAGGTTAAGAGATACCATCTGTGATACAAAAAATCTGAATATAGTATCGTAATCGAGGAGCTAACAATGATAAAATTTAGTAATAGCGAAATCAAACTTCATAAGGTATGTTCTCGATCAGTTTTGAATGCTAAAGTGCTGAAAAGTAAAACAACATTTCAGAACACTGGCATTTATTTTCTAGCGAAAATACATATGTAGAAATACATCAGACAATATTTACACAGAATAAACTCAGCCTATTTACCTCCATCCCCCCCGATGACTGAGTGGTCAGTGCAGTGGTCTGTCATGCCAAGGGGCCGGGGTTCGATTCCGGGCTGGGTCGGAGATTTTCTCCACTCAGGGACTGTGTGCTGTGTTGTCCTCATTATCATTTCATCATAATCAGTGGAAGTCAACGGGAAACTATCACTGGAATCACTTCCTTAGCCACTCATGCCGTGGACCACTCTAAGGAGGCTTCCCCCATGACAAGACCTGCCATAAGGCAGAACACAAAGTTTTATTTACCTCCAGGGCTGGTTTGAGAACATTTTTCCACACAAGCGGCATATTATTTCGCTCCCATTCTTCAACACAAGCGTCATATCATCCCTGCCCCTTCCTTTCCGTTCCACCCTCTTACATTACTTCTTCTTTCCTGGGGAATCCATTAAAAATAAATCCGAATCTGTTGAGCATGGAAATGGGCTGATTTCGCTACTAATTATGGTACAATATGTATCCTATGAGTCCTCGGGCACCCCTCTCAGGCTGATGCCCCAACTTACCACTTGCGTCGATTGGACCTTAAATCGCCCTATTTGTCTTATCCATCATCTTTTTATTCTTACTAGTAAATAAAGCCGTAAATAAAAGTATTTTAATCCTTCAATAGAGCTGACTTTTTCACTCGAAAATGTTATTTAACGAACTGCTTCATCAACTTACGTTCTTATTTACACACAGTGTAAGCGTCAGCTCTGTTCTGTTATTTTGAAATGTACATCATTTTCTGCTTTCAGATATCTGGCCTCGCTTGCAGAAAAAAAATCCAAGTCATGATAGGACATATGCAATTTGTCGCAAAACAATACAAAACTATAAAAATAAATTAAGATTAAGAAGACACAAAATCTGGAAACGCATAGTTCTGGATCAAGGGCAGTCAGTTGACTTCGGCCTTCTGATGTTTGTATCCAGGCACAGCTAACACTGACGATCTAACAATACAGTACCTGTATGTAACCTAGATGTTATGAAGTGACTGTCGTGCTGTGCCATGCCACACCAGTAATAAAATGTGTATTGCTAGAACTGCACGACAAAAGTGCATCTTGTTCCCTTTCACACCACATCTCTCCCCACAGATGCCAAAGTGCTGGGAGTCAGTAGGCAGGTTTTGTTTCCTGTGCTCCCCGCAAACCCCATGTCGATTCTTAACAGGTCAGGACTGAACCACAGTACTCGTTGTGGCTCTAGTTTGTCAGTAGTCGAGAAATCCTTAATGCAGTGAAGGCAGTTAAGGACAAGAATAGCATGATCATACCACTTCCACCAACAAACACAGCAACTGAAAATTTCCAACAAGAAAATGAAACTGAATCACTGACAACAGGTCCAGCACTAGAATCTCCATTTTCCTCAAAAGCAACTGAAATAAATGATTCAACTAGGACAGAAGTTTCCAAAGCAGCTTCAGCAGAAGCAGCTACATACTACGCAACTGCATCATTAACAAGAAAAAAAAAAGACACCTGATGTGCCAGCAGCCAACGACCTTTCATTGGTATTGGCCCTTCTCAGTCTTCAACAGTGAAAGAGGTTTTACCAGCTTCACCATCATCAGTAGAAACAGAAGCAAACAGAAGAAGCACAAGAACCAGGAAACTTACAACTCTGCAGGATTTTTGGTACCCGGCCTCAGTTACAAGACTAACATAAGGCAGATACCTTCAGATACGCCAACTTCCAAGTCTAACTGGCAACAGACTCACTTCCACTGTCATCAACAGAAGAATAACCACGCCACCAGCTCATCTAAAGGATTTTTTAGCATCAGGTCTAAAGGGAAGGATGCCATCAAGATAAGTGAAAACAAATGCCTAACAGTGTTTCACCAAAACATTCAAGCCATAAAGAACAAAGCACAACAACTAGAAGTAGAATTGGTAACTTTTGATAGCCATATTTTGTGTATCACCGAACACTGGTGCAAAGGGGAAGGAAATTGAGCACATTGCATTAGCCTCATATGACCTTGCATGTTACTATAGCAGAATCTCAATGAATGGTGGAGTTTCATGTATCTATGTAAAAAAGATATGTCATTTAAAGTTAGACATGATCTTTTAGATCTAGGTGAGGACAAACATTTTGAACTTTCCACTGTTGAAATAATAGGAGCTGGCATAGCAAAAAAATTAGTCATATTTTGTGTGTACCGCTCTCCCAGTGGAGACATTATATATTCTTCTCAAAACTGAATCAAAGCTTAGACAAAGTTTCTGGACCAAAAGCAAATGTAATTATCTGGGTTGACTTAAACATTAATATGATGAAGCCTGATAAGGCTAGCAACATATATGTGAATATTCTAAGCTGTTATGGAATATCCTCCCTTGTTAATTGTCCAACTAGAATAACGAAAGAATCTTCCTCATCTATAGATCATGTAGCTACAGATATTGATAGTAAAAAATGTCATATTGTTGTCCAAAACCTGGGCCTATCAGACCACCTCTGCCAGATCTTAAAAACTAACATTCATGTAGAAACTCCTCCTAAACTGTGTACATAAAAAAGAATGTTTTCCAAATCAGCCCTGTATGAGTTTAAATCCCAGCTAGAATATGAAGATTGGGGGGAGTCTATGCAGAAACTGATGCGAATCAGAAATTTATCAATTTCATGTCAATCTTTAAACTCAGATTTGAAGAGATGTTTCCCAAAACTCTTTATCAAATTAAAACTACAAAGAGAAATCAATGGGTGACTACAGGTATCAAAAAATCCTCAGAAACTCTTAGATATCTCAGTTCCATAAAAAATAATCAATCTAACCCAGAAGCTCTGCAATTCTACAAAAAGTACAGGAAAATATACAGAAAGGTGCTGCTAGCGGCAAAAAAACTTTCAAACAACAAAATATTACTTCAAGCTGAAAACAAGAGCAAAGCAGCCTGGAACATCGTCAAACCGAAAACATCTAACTCTGCTAAAAAGGACCTCAGTTCGCATATTAAAAACAAAGATGTACCAGTAGGTAACCCTAAAAAATTATATGATTTTGTAAACTCATATTTCAGTAGTATTGCAAAAAAATTACAGCAGAAATTTCCAGATACGTATGATTTACCTACTCAGAACCAGCCAACAAACTCAATGGTGCTCTTGCCAACTACAGAAACGGAAGTGGCACTAGTAGTACACCAACTAAAAAATAAAACTTCAGTAGGACTTGATGAAATCCCAGTCTGCACATTTAAAGAATGTATAGACTCCATAAAGGGCCAATTAACAGACATAATTAATCTTTTGAATCTGTATACTTTCCGGAGTACCTGAAACAAGCAAAAGTTATACCTGACCTTAAAAACGGAGGTGTGGAAAATGCAGAGAACTACAGGCTGATCTCTATAGTGTCTATAATTTCTAAAATAATAGAAATACTAGTCAAAAAGAGACTGCTAAATTATTTGAATAAATATAACCTTCTTTCCAATGACTAATTTGGTTTTAGGCCCAGAAAAGTCACACAATCTGCTATAGCACAGTTCACTAAAGTAATTTTAGAAACACTGGACAAAGGTGGAAATGTTAGTGGTATCTTTTTAGACTTGTTTAAGGCTTTTGATACAGTTGACCACAAAATGTTACTTCATAAATTAGGGCAAATAGGAATAAGAGGTGTGCCAAAGAAGTGGTTCAAATCATAGTTGGAAAACAGAGTTCAACGAGTTGAGGTATCACAAGTTTCAAACAGTTCCCTTGTAAAACACCTGTCTGACCCAGAACATGTGAATATAGGCGTCCCACAGGGAAGTGTATTAGGCCCAATATTGTTTCTTATATACATTAACGATTTCCCACAAAGTATCAGACATGGAGAAAAAATACTTTTTGCTGATGACAGCAACATAGTAATAACAGGTGAAAATCCAACACAACTGTCAGAAAGAGCAAACGAGGCTCCCAATGATGTCCACAACTGGTCATTAAAAATAAAGTAACCCTAAATGTAAACAAAACTAACTATATTAACTTCCAATTGAACAAAAAACACAATGCCACTGGAATAAAAGTTAATAATAATGAATTAGAATGTGTAACAAGTACCAAATTCTTAGGGATGAATGTAGACAGCCAACTGAAATGGACAAACCATGTCAACATTTTGACAAAGAAATTATCCACAGCATGCTACGCTCTTAGAACACTTGCACCGGTATGCAATAATACCTTTCTTAAAATAACATATTACGGATATCTACACTCAGTACTCAGCTATGGGATCATGTTTTGGGGAACAAGTGCTAGTAACATACAAACTGTGTTCAAAGTACAAAAAAGAGCTATAAGGATAATAACAAACAGCAACAACAGGGCCCACTGTCTAGAATTATTTAGAAAGCTAGTCATTCTAACTGTTTCTTGTGAGTATATCTTTCAGAACATAATGTTCATTAAGAAAAATCTCAACATGTATAAAACAAACAGCCTAATACATGACCATCAAACAAGATCTTGTCACCACCTCCACCTAGATAGAAAGAACAAGGCAAAGAAGAAAAAAAGTATATTTTATAATGGGATAAAACTGTATAACAAATTACCACAGGAAATTAAAGAAATAAATGAGCCCCTCACTTTCAGACAAAAGCTTAAAATCTTCTTAGTAAGTAAAAGTTGTTATACTGTAAAAGAATATTTAATATAGATGTAGATTATTAGCAACATATAACATTATCACCAAAATATGATGTAATTATAGATGTGTGTATGACTAGTTATAAAAACTACACAAAATATGAGAAATCTGCTTCATTGTAAATGTAAATGTGTGTTCATGTATTATAAACTGAAGACATCCATACAATATATATTGTTCCACGAATGAATAAATAAATAAATAAATGCAATACCAACTAAATTGTAGAATTCGTAGTTCTAAGAGTGCATGTGATGATGCAGTACACCTCACAGGATTAAGAAGTTGCCAGTTCGTGGAAAGGACATATTTCTGACCTAGAAATCACATAATTTTCGCCTTCTTTTCTGGCACAGAAAATTGTATTTTCTGTATCTCAGTGATGCCTTTTGGCCTTTACAGCCATGTTGTCTTCTTCTTCAGTCTACTGCAATAGCTTTGCCATGTAGCACTAAATGGAGGACTAGTAAGTCATCAGGGGACTTTCTTGTCCACAAATACAAATTGCTGTTGTGCAGCAATGGGAAGGGAGTCCTTGAGCAAACCAGAGATGAATGACAGCATTTATACTGCTGCCACATTTATGTTGTGTTTAAATCGATGTTTCATTGTATTGGATCCATCCTTCTCAGTAGTTCCAGTGTGAACTGTACAATGAAGCAAGCAAGAAAGGTTGAGACTGTGTTCTTAGGACAGTTCTGTAAAATTCTGCATTCATCTTGATTGCAGAACAACTCTGAAACTACTGCCTTACTGAGGATTCAGGATAATTTCCTGTGAACAGCATGACAACTGAAAAACTCCACAGGTGGTGACTAGTAAGTCACAGTATTTCCTGTCGCACTCACCGATGTTAAATCTGTGGCTAACTAGAGTTATGAACAGTCATTACTAGAAATCCGAGTGTGTCCTTAATGAATAAAATGCCTTCACACAGTTAGTTACCTGTGGGGTCAGAGGTAACGAAAGGGCATGGCAAATGCCCCTTCCATCTGCCCCATCCTTGTCCTTGCTGATACCTATGCATAGAATCCTCGTACTTCATGGCAGTGCCTTAATATATCTCACACAAAAACCCATTGCAGACATACAGTAAACTTTAGCATTCAGTTGCTACGATTATCCATTTAAATCTTCTTCAGCTAATTACCACGTCTTCCACTTTCTTGACTTTTTTGTCACAAAATATTCGTTAATGATAGCAGTAGTAAAGTTGAGAACTTCTTCTTATTGTACTTTTCGGCTTCCTTGGAAATCAGTCCTTGATGTATCACAAAAACAACAGAACACCATTAGATCCATATTCAAGACAGTTTGCACTCAGTTCCAGGTGATTTATGCCTTGTGTTAGATCTACAAATCAATAAAAATGTGTATTGCAAGAGATTTGTCTTTAAAAATTGTGATAAATTGCTTCCCTTCAAAAGGAAAGAAGTAGAAATAAACACTATGATTAAGCACAGGTGATGACTTGATACCAATTGAATCTGCTCCATCTTCTGTGATGATGTGTCAATGGAAAAAAGTATTGAGGGATATTCAAAACAAAACTTTCTGACTGTTAATGCTTGTTCCCAAAATCAGATCGCTACAGCTCCCTTACATAGCTGCTCAGTTGCCTTTATTTATGAGGCTGAGTGGTCACCATTCCCATCCTCTCTTAAATGGAAAATTCACATAGCACTCCTAGACACTAATTACTCAGCTAGGGAGAAGCAATTAACAATTTTCCTTCTGCTGTCAAAATAGTGTACAGTTGTGCTCTGTTCATCATACTAGCCAGTAGGCCATGAACAATCTTTAAAAAGGTAAATGTTTTGAAGAAGTCTGTGAAAAGTGTTGTGAACATTAATGATTGCTAGACTATTACTAGCTTTATATCTGCATAACTGAACAAAGCTACATATGTATATGTGCTTGTCTCTTGCTCAGATCTACTATGCGTAAAATGCATGAAAATGTAAGATTATTTGGATAACTGCCAAGAAAACAAGAGCAGCAGTCACAGAGAAAACCTGCAACACTGATGTGGTCTTCCTTCAGTAATGATAATAACAGTACTGATAGTTTACCTCAAACTATGTGTACTGATTAACGATCACAGATGTGATCTGACCATAGTGAAAAGACATTTTCAACTATTGTAGTTAATTATGCAAAACCAGCTATTGATACCATATTCATGGAAACGTCCAATGAAGAAAATTGCACAACAGAACTAGTATTCAATGGCCTCTCAAGCCATAACATGCACTTACTTTTGTTAAATGTTAATATAATCAGGATACAATGTCTACTAAATCTAATTTTAAGAGGTAGCCAGTAAGTCAAAGTTGATTATTTTAAGAAACTCCTCAAAGGCATGAAGTGTAGTGATGTACACAGATCTCATGGTACAAATGAAAAGTGCACCACTTTCATTAATAAATCCCTTACTTATTTGAATGCTGTTTTTCCCCAAAAGTCAGCTGGATTGGGTCAAACTCTACAAAGATGTCCTGGATAACTCAAGAAATGTAAGCGAAAAGAAAATTGTATCTGTCAGTCAGAAACAGCTCTGATGTTTATGCTACAACAAAAGAAATGCATTACAAAGAACAGATAATCACATCAAGTAGCAAAATAAAGAAAATATTGGATAAAGTGAAGGATGTGACTGATAGAACCAGAGATGAAGAGGAGGATACAGCATTCAGAGTAAATGATACACTGGTAACAGATGTGTGCAGTGTTGCAAAACTTTTTAATAATTATTTCATAACTGTTACTAAAAAGATGAGATCATCAGGTTCAGTACATGCTGCCCTGGAATACCTCAGACTAGCCATTACAAATAACTTTAATAATATGAATATGATCCTCACTACAGCAGCAGAGATAACTTTCACCATAAAATCTTCAAAAGTAAAAAAGTCTGGTTGTTATGATAAAATATCAACGAAGTTAATTAACGTGTTTTCTGTGGTGTATGGTAAATTATTAAGTTATTTGTGTAAACAGTCTTTTGTCGGAACGTATTCCAAATGTTTCATCCAGTTTCACATTTAACTGCATTCTCGAAAATTTTAGAAAAGAAGTCATACAATTGGCTTTGTAGCTATCTGACAGCCAATAGTAAATTTTTGAAGTCACAGCCAGGATTTCTAAAGGCTTTGAATACTGAAAAGGCTATTTACATATACAGTGAGACAGTATTTAATTCATCGGACAATCAAATACAAGCTATTAGTATTGTCTGTAATCTCTCGGTCATCTGATTGAGTAAATCACTGTATATTTTTAAGTAAATTACAATATTTGAATGCAACTGCAAATGAAGAAAAATTGTTCAACTCATGTCTCACTGACAGGAAACAAAGTGTGTCAACAAAAAAGTCTTGCACTAAGCATGCTGATAACCTCACTGTTGGATGACCACAGATCACAAATACCATATTAAGTTATCAGACATTGTCCAATTGGAAAGTAAGTGAATGTACCACAAGACTCCATCTTAGGGATCTTACTTTTTCTTGGGTATACCAGTGATCTCTCCTCAGTAATAACAATTAATTTAGAGAGATTCCTTTCAGTTGTACCAATTATTTATTCAAACCATGACCAGTTTCAGGATTTTAAATCCCACCTTCAGGAGTATGAAATTATTGGATTTTGAAACACATAACATGTAGTCGAACCAGTCAGTGCAAGAGCTCTAGATCACTGCATCTTGACTGCCCATCTTCAAGCAGCCGCACAGTGTGACCATCAACTACAACTGAATTGAGTCAGTCGTGGTTAGTGTTCATACTGTGTGGCTGCCCGAAGGTGGACAGTTTCTTCCAGGATGCTGTGATTTAGAGCTCTAGCACTGACTGGTCTGACTGCATTTTATGTGTTACCAAATACAATAATTTCATACATCTGAAGATGGCACCTTAAAAGCCCAAAAATGATCATGTTTTGAATAAATAATTAGTACAACTGAAGGGATCTCTCTAAATTAGTTATCATGCCTCTCAGTTGTGGATGTCCTACATACCAAATCTTTTGTCAGTAACATTACCAGATGCCAAGTTTGTATCACACCAAACTTAAGTCAAAATAATGTAAAATGCATTAGAGTTGCTACTAAAATGGCAAAGCTTGGTAAATCTGAACAGTTCAAGATTGCTCTACAAACTCAGAAATTTAGTGAAATCGAGAAAAATAAGCAAAAACCCAATAAATCAAACAATGGAAAATCCAGGATGGAATGTAACAGTGTTAGGAAGAGGAAAGTTGCTACGCACCATATAGTGGAGATGCTGAGTCTGAGTCGCAGGTAGGCACAACGGAAAGACTGTCACAAATAAGCTTTTGGCCAACAAGGCATTTGTCAAAAACAGATGACAGGCACGCACGCACACACACACACACACACACACACACACACACACACACACACACACACACACACATGACTGCAGTCTCTGATAGCTGGACCTACACCAGGTTTGGTTTCAGCTGCCAGAGACTGCACTCATGTGTGTGTGAGTTGCATTTGTGTGTGTGTGTGTGTGTGTTGTCTATTTTTCACAAAGGCCTTGTTGGCTGAATGCTTATTTGTGACAGCCTTTTTGTTGTGCCTATCTGTGACTCAGCATCTCCGCTATATGGTGAGTAGCAACTTTCCTTTTCATAATATTGTTAGAAACCTAATAAAGATATTCAAACATTAAACAGAACAAAGAAAAAAAATAGACTAATGGCTGGTTGGGCTATGGTAACTAAAGCTGACAAAGGCAATAAGCAAATTGTTATTGGAGAGTGTGATTACACTAACAACACCTTACAATTTTTAATTAAAATGCTACTCGCAAACTGGCTAAGGACCCCACTAGGTGCTACAGACAAAAATTAGAAAGTTAATAGATAACAATAATTTCTAGTTCTTTCCAAAAGAGTAAGTATATCTGGAAGCAATAAACCCACAGCTGGTCATATTGAGAACTCAACCTAAATTACATAAAAAGGGTACTCCAATTCAACCAGCTGCCAATAACATCAACTCCCCAACTTACAAACTAAATAAAGAAAATGAATAAAGATTCACTGTCTAAAAATTAACAAGCTCATGCAATTTTTAATGATGACCGTCCAGAGTTGCAAAGTTTGCACCATTAGACTTAATCAAACTTAAAACTAACATTCCATTTAAAGATAAAATAAATATTATTAAAGCTAATTGTTGAAACACAAAAGGATGAATACTGGAGAATTAGAAACATTTATGGTTTCACTAGAAACTGCATTAGACATTAACTGTTTTTCTTTCAATAATAAGGTATATTGCCAGTAAGATTGGCTGGCTATGGATTATTCTCTTGTTGGGACAGTTGCAGATATATTCCTGAACCATGTTGAATTTAAATTTTTCAAGGAAAATCCTGAAATTAAAGTTGAAGCTATTTACTGCAAAAGATACAATGATGAAACATTAACATTTTACCAAGATTAATAAGATGAAACTGATAAGATTGCACAAATCCTATGTAACATGCATCCTAAGTTACTATTCACAGTAAAATATGAGTATGACATGTTAATTAAGTCCCTGGATTTGAGTATCACAAATTGTGGAGGGTAGGCATCAGTTTAACATTTTCAGAAAGCCTGTAACTACTGATGCTGTTATTAGCACCCAATCATGTGATCACTTTAAATATAAGAAGGCTTTTTTACTACAGTGGTTCATAGAATATTAAAGCTATCTCTGGACCATATTCAGACTGAAAAGAAATTACAATTTTGATACAGATTGCAAGAGAAACAATTACAGTACTGGCAAAGTGGATGCCATTTTTGAATAAGGTGAAATGGAGAACTAAAATAAATCAATTACTGGAAGATCCAAATTTGTCAGTATGGCATACAGGGTGGTCAGAAACAATGCGAAAAGCCTCTAAGGGTGTTGCAGGGTAGGTTGTGCTGTGAAATAATTGTTAAGAAAAAAATGGATACATTGTGCCATTTCTAAGTTAATGAGCCTTGAAGTTAGCAAATCAGGCTGTTTTGCATACAAATTCAATGTCACAAAATGTGTTCATCATTTGGCTTCCTAAAAACAAACAAAAGAGTGATATGAAAAGTGGGCATGGTATGATAGTCAGGATCAAACCTGAACTGTAGGCTGAGCAGTATTGTGCACTGTCATCTATGCTATGAAAACAACTGGCACTAATTGTATCTGGTGAGCCACTTGAATTGATGCACGAAATGGCCTGATTGGATAATTTCAATACTGATTAACTTGGAAATGGAGAAATGTATCACATTTTTTTCTTAGCAATTATTCTTCAACACAATCTACCCTGCAACACCCTTACAAGCTTTGCAGACTGTTTCTGACGGCCCTGTAAATAAGCCACATTTTGCACAAAATATGGCTTGTAGTTAGAAAGAAAAATAATAATATAAGTTATATGACTGCAGATTCTCTACAAAGGAATTAGAAACTTTCTGTAGATAGCCTCTGTAACAAATTTAACTAGTTTGATGTTTACAAAATTATATGTAAATACTCTGATTTGCAATACAAAAGTCATACGGGCCAAAGTTTCAATATCTGGTTCAAAGTACATACCATTCAATGTGTATACAGAAATCCATATTTGGGCAGCACCTGTTAAAGCGTGAGCATTTAGTGGACACCATTAATGACCATATAAAAATTCTGCACTATGCTCCAAAACCAAAACTTCTATTACTCAGTGATCTAGAAGAAATATAAATCTATAGTCATTATAACCATTACAGAAGTTGTCCCCAAGATCTACTGAAGAACAGACTGATTAAAAACAAATCTTGTGCACAGATTATAATGTGTTTCTCCAGTGAGATGCTTTTTGCATATTTTTGTTATTATTATTTTGAGAAGGTACAACTACACAGGAATCCTTGGAAAGCAAGTAGTAATACTATGTTTTAGGCCTAGCAGTGTCTCCTTATTGGCCTAATGCTTAGATTTGGGCACAGAAAATCATTGTTTAGGTACTTCAGAGTTTGTTATGGTTACACGGCAACTTAGTTTCTCTGAAAGTGACTTTTTTAAAAATATTTCTTTCATGTCTTGTAATTAATTGACCACCTTTATTTGAATGTAAAAGTTTTGTACTTAAACCTTATACAACACGGAGCATAAGGTGGAACATGCATTGTTCTACTAGCTGGCCTGCAGGACACACTACCACTAGGATGGCAGTATTAGCGACTGTGTATTCCCATGACAACCAGTGGTGTCCTGTACCATGTATCTTTGCTTCACTGTTTCTATGACCCATGCTATATTCTTTGGCAACATGTACCTGTTGTAATAGTTCTATCTGCTGCACATTTGTTTTAAATGTTTCACATACAGCCTACCTGTGGACTATACTTAACTTTGGATGATGTTGGTATATACAATATGAAATTTTCCTAATTTTATACATGCTGTTTGTGAATTTTACCTCTCATCAGTTTACACTGCCACTCATGCATGAAATGGTGAGCAGAGCTCTCTTTTTACAACCTCTAGCATCCACATTATAGTCAGCAGCTGCTGACTGGTACTTTTGGTACTTACTGCTCATCCATGTATTGCATTTGTGCTTCATTGGGGGTATACAAATAATGTTATTTTTGTAACCATGTTGCCTGTATGTTAGTCTGTAGGGTGAATAGCTATATCATACCATAGCTATATTAATTTCAGAGTAACTGATCTGAAGATAGTCACTTCTGACTGAAATCAGTTACCATAATTAATAAATAAATAGTAGCTGCAATCTACAGTAATGTTTCCTTAAACTGTTAAACACAGTTGGTGTTGTTGAAATATAACTACTAAAGTTTTATGTTTCTTTTGTCTGCAGATACATCATTGTAATAAATATCAAACCACGTATAATTTTAGACATTTCAGTTAATGAAACATTCATTGATATTTATAAATTTTTCAAGGCCAATTCTTTGCCATTAAACTTTTAAAGACACACAACATACAGTTCAGAAATTGTAAGAAAGTTTCCCTCCAGAATACGCCTGAAATATGATGACAAGCAGTTTGAGAGGTTCACAGTTTTAAATTCTTGTGATTACAGCTTGATAATACATTTAATTGGGCAGAGTGTATCCACAGAGTTGCTGAGGTGCCTAAAAAATTCTACATTGACAATGTAGATATGTCAGACATGGATGATATAAAAATAAAAAAGTTAGCACACTTCATTTTCTTTCATTTCATAATGTGATGCAGGATAACTTTTTGGGGTAACTCGTCAAACAAAGCTAAGATTTACTTATTCCAAAATTGTATAGTACAATTTTTTATTTGTTGTGTGAATTCAAAAGCTTCCTGTACAGATCTGTTCAATGAACTGGAGATACTAGCTACTACAGCTTCCTAGTATACTTATTATTTAATGACGTTTGTTGTAAATAATCTCTTTTTCAAAACAATATCTGAGTCCACTGAAACAGAATTAGAATTAAGAAAAATCTGTGGTGTCGACAGTTCGTATTGATGACAAAATTTAATATCTGTGAACTCTAAGTGCTCTGTCGAGCTTCCATCTTAACTTTACTTTAGTCAGTTCTTTGTTATACTTCATTCTGTATGGACGCAGTGTGAAGTGTAAATATATGCTAAATCAGTTACTGTTGGGCCATGTCCAATGCCGCCATTGCTACAAACCGTGCCAAATCCGTTCCGCTCACGTGGTGTTCCAGTTGTGTCTAATTTACATGCACAATTTAGTGTTTCACTTAACATGGACCCCTTACCTCACCTCAGTGGCCCGCCACATGCACCACAGGCATGTTATGCATCAGATAGTTTCCATGCAGGTGGCATTCTCAACCCCCCTGCCCCCTCCCCCCTGCCCACTTGCGGGGGTCCTCGTTTCCGGTCGCTCAACTGCCTGCTGCTCCCACAGCACTGCCTGTGTCTGCCGTATCGGTCTCTCGCCTTGTTCTGGAAGTGGATCATTTCCATCCAGCACTCATCACTCACGGTCCAGTTTCCGGGCCTCCCTCGTGTGCTGTCCATCCTCCCATTTCCACGGTACCGTCTGTGCCTTCAGTGCCATGTTTTCGTGACACACAGTCAACTATGCCAGCTGCCGCTAATAAGGATTCGCTCGCCTGGTTTAAATCCAGGCTTACTGCGCGGGCCACTGACTTAACCTCAGTTCAGACGCTACCCCAGGAGACATCGCAGCTGCCGTCATGACCCCCTCCTGGTTGCCTGCCAAAGCTACTGCCCTTATATAAGGAAAACTTGGCATCATGGTTAGTGCTCGTCAATCATCTGTTCGAGTTACATCATGTGTCTGGTGACAACTCACAGTTTCTCTGCCTCATCACACACCTCCATGACCACTAGGATTTGATTTGTAACCTGCTCCTTTCGCTGCTGCCTGCACCAAAATCCGAGTTTGCGAAGAAGACTATAATGGAACGACTTTCCTGCTTGCCACAAGAGTTAATAATCAAGATTCTATACAAGGAGCATCTGGGGGAACGCACCCCCTCACAACTCTAGCGCTGCAATTGATTGCTCGTGAATGAGCATACCATGCCTGATGCCACGCTATGGGCTGTGTGGTCTGCCAATCTACAAATCCATCTGTTACCACACTTGTTCGAGTTCATCGGCTCTGCATCGCTGACCAGTTGTGTTCGCGGCTGCGGCAACATCAGCCAGCTCATTCCACACCATTTGCCGGCACAGCCCCCCCCCCCTGCATACTGACCTATGGCCAGCAGAGGCACGGCTCACTTCACCGTCACCTCATCTAATTCACCTGCCATCATCGGCTCAGTCTCTCTGCTTTCCAAGCACTCCAGGATCGCCCATGCACCTTACGTACTGGACTATTTACTGGAACAAATCAACGAGGACAAGCCGCCCCCGCTGTTGCAGTCTCGACCCCCTCCTCACCCTGCTCACCCTTTCTGCTAGTACCACAAAGTGTTCGGCGACGACGCCAAGAAGTGCAGGTTACCATGCCAACACCCAAATGCTGACTGCAGGAACTAAGAGACGCCGAGTTCTGTGGGGAACCTAACTGGCGTCCTCTTACATTACACTCTGTTCACTCGTCTGCCCGGCCGAGTGGTCGTCTCTATGTGACTGACATTGCATCAGGTCTAGCTTTTCTGCTCGACACTGTTGCTGACGTATTGATCATAACTACTTTGACGGCTCCACCCGCTTCTTCACAGATGAAGTCACTTCTACGAGCTGCCAACGCTTTGACGTTACCTACCTCAGGCTCAGTAAAGGTTACGGTGACCCCATCTCCTTTTCTACGTTTTCTGTGGATGTTCTACATTGTCGACATCGATGAACTGATCCTCAGTATGGATTTTTTGTCTCATTACGAACTATCTCCGAACGTTGTACTGGGTTCAGTGCTCCACCATCCTACGAATGCTCACATACAATGCACCCTCAACTATGTCCAACACTCTGTTTCCACCACAACGTATGATATCATACGCGAGTGCTCTGCCCTTGTGGGCAACATTGTGACCTGCGTTACCGACCTACTGTTAGAATTCGACTCGGTGACGCAACTCCACCAGGACAATGAGAAGCTGAAACAACGCAGCACATCCACTTACAGCGAGCTTTTCGTGTCTTGTACCTTGCTTCTGCAACTGCAGTCCACGGTGCCGCCACCTAAACAAGATTGCTCAGCTGAGCCTAGCACGAACTCTCACCAGGTTAGCCCACAAACTTTAATTGTGTGTGACGTTCCAACCCCCTCGTCGCGGTCGCCTCATCCAGTGCCGTGTGTTTCAAATAGTGCTGCCAATGAAAGTCGCACATGCGACGCCACCACGCCCACCTCTTGGACAGCTACCGCGCATGTTGATAAACATTCCGCCTCTCTCACTGGCCACATGACCCAGCAGCCATTGTGGCCCCACGTGCGATGCCAGCGCTGCTCTCGCCCACGCAGGTTGTCCACTACAATGTTAACAGCAGACAGTCGCCGCCTGTTCCCCTTCACTCGGTGCTGTGCATGCACCCACCTGCTCCACACAAGTGCACGCCGCACTCCCGTAAGAGACGTGTGACTTTGGTGCTATCTTTCTCCACTCGCGCTAATGGCTATGCCTCGTCATGCCTATTCGCCCGAAGACTCGGCGCCAGGATGTTAACCAATCTCATGCGCAATTCTTACTTTCTTCTGTC
The DNA here is from genome assembly GCF_023864275.1 of Schistocerca cancellata. NCBI lineage: Eukaryota > Metazoa > Arthropoda > Insecta > Orthoptera > Acrididae > Schistocerca > Schistocerca cancellata. The sequence goes on from NC_064627.1 coordinate 761,463,327, forward strand.
TATGATGGAATGACACACAAGATAGTTACCAATTCTGGCCCTCCTATTAGGCATAAGGTCCGACGCCTCATCCGTATCAAGATGCACGCGGCCCGGCAGTAGATTAATGAACTTAGGCGCCAGGTGTTCTGCAACCTTCAGACAGCAACTGGTCTTCACCAATCCAGCTCGTCACCAAACACGACGGATCTTTTTGAATGTGTGGCGATTACAGACGCTTAAACGCTTGTACCATCATGCTGAACATGACTTCACTCATATGTTATCGGGTGCCACAATTTTCAGCGTTATTGACTGTAAACGCACCTATCACCAGATTCCTGTGGAGCTGGAAGCCATTCCTAAGACGGTCATTATCACTCCGTTCGGTTTATTCCAATACCACTTCATGCCGTTCGGCCTAAAGAACGCGGAGCAAATGTGACAAAGTTTCATTGACTCTATCTTGTGGCAGTTCGAAGTTTGCTTTGCTTATCTGGACGATATTCTCGTTTTCAGTAGCTCAGCGGAGGAACATGAAAATCATCTGTCTGCGGTCCTCCAGACCTCAAACTCCAATGGTGTCGAGGACAACAAAGACAAGTTTGAGTTGCGCCAGGCGTCAGTCTCCTTCCTAGGTTATACCATCTCCGCTGACGGAATACAGCCTCCCAAATCTAGTGTGCAAGCTATCACGTCTCTGCCGCCCCCAGCTAGTTACAAAAAGCTATGCTGTTTCCTCGGCACCATCAATTACTATCATCGTCATCTGCCTTCCGTCGCCGCTGTTCAGGCACCCATGATGGACGCGCTATCAGGCAAACAGACTTCCAGTATCAAATCCGTTTCTTGGACTGTTCCGACGGTAGAGGCCTTCAAGGCTCTGAAGACTTCTTTAGCTCACGCTGTGACATTCGCCCTCGCCCACGCTGACCCCTCGGCGGAGTTATTAATCACTATGGCCGCCAGCGACATCGCGGTGAGGGCAATGTTGCAACAACGCAAGGGCGACACAGTTTATCCCTTTCATTTCTTCTCCAAGAAACTATCTACGGCTCAGAGAAAATATTTTGCATTAGATAGAGAGCTCCTTGCTGTTTACGAGGCAATAAAACATTTTCGCTCTGACGTCGAGGGACGTTCGTTTTTCGTCTTCACCGATCACAAACCACTGGCAGAAGCGTTCTGCAACCCACCTGAGGACCCACCCCATCGACGTTACCGCCACTTTGACCTGGTTTCTCAATTCACAACGGACGTCCGTTACATCAAGGGTGCAGATAACGTCGCTGTGGATTTCTTCTCACGGATCAGTGCTGTTTCCCGCATCGTTGATCTTTCCGATCTGGCCTCCCTCCAAGCTTCTGACGAAGATTCTCAGGCTTTGCTACGAGACCCACAAACAATAGTAATTTCACAAAGGTTAATTTCCTGTCGTTTCTGACGAGATGTGGTGTGATTATTTCACCGGCACCCTAAACCCTTTGTTCCCTCCCGGGCTGCGCCGACAGTTTTTCGACGCCCTGCATAACCTAGCCCACCTGGAGGGTTGGAGCCACCACACATCTTGTGTCAGTACGTTTTGTTTGGAAGAATATCAAACAGGGTTGTCAAACCTGGGCACGCAGCTGCGTTGCTTGCCAGTGCAACAAAATCATCCACCACACCTCTCCGCCTCTGGGCAAGTTCGACATTTCTGCAGGACGATTCTGTCACGTTCATATTGATCTGATGAGGCCTCTTCTTCCTTTGGAGGGCCATAGATGTGTCTTATCAACTATCGACCATTTGTCTCACTGGGTCGAGCCTGTCCCTCTCCCTAACATTACTGCCGAGATGGTAGCCAAGGCTTTCATTGGCTTGTGGATCATTCGTTTCGGGTGCCTGACCATTATCACCAACGATCAGGGTCGACAGTTCGAATCCTCCCTTTTCACCATCCTCTGCAATATCTGCAGTATTAAAAAAATACACACTACTGCCAAACACCGACAAAACAATGGGTTGGTGGAGAGATGGCACCGCACCCTGAAGACAGCCCTTCAATGCCATCATTGTCTCTGATCAGAAGATATCCTTGGTCTAAGCTCGACGTATAAACCTGAGCTACAGGAGACCAAATCCGAATTTGTTTACGGTGAGAATCCGGTCCTACCAGGGGAACTTATTCTTCCTCAGGTTAGTGAGGATCTTCCCCCCTCACTAGATTTCATTAGCCGGATGCTACGGCTTATCATCAAACGCGTTTGCACCTGCCCATCAGTCACTCACTGCCCAATACTTATGTTCCCACCCCACTCTTCGACTCCTCCCACGTCATGCTGCATGATGATGCGGTTAGGCAGCCTCTTCAACCTCCTTATCTTGGCCCGTACAAGGTCCTGTGGTGGGGGGACACGAGTTTTCATATCATGATTAAAGACCGCACACAGACAATTCCTCTGCATCGCCTGAAACTGGCTTTCACCGACCCTGAAGGTCTCACACCGCCACAGTCGGACTCTGCAGATGATCCATCCTTGATCAAGAACGAAGACGTACTCCCATAGACCTCACCGCACACCTCTTCCACCAAAGACTGTTCGCCACCATCTACTGGATTCCTGACCTCGTCCCCTGTTTCACCCTGCACAGATTTCATGCCCTCACTTCCAACATCGGAGACACGTACACCTACTATCAGTTTGTCCTGCAGCGTACCACCTTACCGAGTGAACGACGTTTCTATAGTGACGTTCGACTACTGAGGGCTCATTCTTTTGACAGATACCGAGGTCTCGCCATCAGACGGTCCCTTACACGTCAACATTGTACACAACCTCACACTCTCGCATGAGTGTGACCTAGCATCTGTACGTGATTTCATTTCTACGAATGGTTTGATCCACTTAAGGGCCACACACGCCTCCACCACACCATCAGCTGCCCTGCCCGCTTACTCCCAGGCCGACTGCCATCTCATCTGGCCACGGTGGCTGACTGACTATGAAGTGGACCTGTATCTCGCTGCTCTGTCCACTAATGTCAACACCCGCATGCCCTCACCCTTGGACTTCTGTAGTACGTACTGCGGGGGAGGGGGGGGGGTTGGCTGTGTGGCGGCGATAGTTTGGCTCTGAGCGCTATGGGACTTAACATCTGAGGTCATCCGTCCCCTAGAACTTAGAACTACTTAAACCTAAATAACCTAAGGACATCACAAACATCCATGCCCAAGGCAGGATTCGAACCTGCGACCGTAGCACTCACGTGGTTCCGGACTGAAGCGCCTAGGACCGCTCGGCCACCGCGGCCGGCTGGCGATAGTTTGTATCGACCACAAAACTTAGTATCTGTCAACTCCAACTGATCTGTCGAGCCTCCATCTTAACTTTACTTTAGGCAGTTCTTTTTTATACTTCATTCTGTACAGATGCAGTGTCAAGTGTAAATATATTCGAGCTATGACATATATGGGAATTAAGTTTTCTATATCCCAATTACTGATCCCATTCCCATATATCTTCATAAAGTTTAAGTCTCTTATTTTGGTCTAGAAAGTTTCCATTTTTCAAGAATACATATTTTATAAAACATGCTGACAGGCATAAAAGTTTAACTACTTTTGAAATTCAGTTTAAGAAGCGCCTAAAGGATTTTTAGAGGCCATCTCCGTCTACTCCACTGGAAATTTCTTAGTGATTTACTCATATGTATGTATTACCATCAAGAAATGTATTACTTAAAATCGAACTTTCCTACATCTTCAACACAATAATGTGATTGAGGCAAGTAAATGTTATAAAGTGATTTTTCTCTTTGACAGTGAGTGACTACAATAGTTAAGGATTACCATATGCACATCATTGTATTGTACATTTACATCTCTTGTAACAGATTTTTTACTGTCATTTAAAATTAAAATATGTTTAAAAGCTTTTTACCTATTCCACATCAATTATGATCATTTCTGTTGGGATTTGATGTAGTTACAATAGCATATCTTTCTTTCTTTCTTTCTACATATATATAGTGTATAGCCATTAGTTTGCACCTGCAACTCAAATATGCAATCAGACATTGTCATAATTCAATGTAATAGTTATACTGCTTTTTTAACTTTTCCATAAATCATGAATGGGGCATACTGTGCGACAAGGTCTGAGGACTGATTAACAGTCACTTGTCACACTTGTCATAAGGTTCTCATCCACAGCTCTGCTCATACCTTGCCGCCTTTTTACATATCATGTAGTTTATGTTAAACACACTTTAACACCACACACTAATGTGGCTTTTTGCCAGAGAAGAAACAAATCAAGTGGCCTATGTGGACACATTTTATCCTGCCTTCAAAGAAGAAGAACACATCTTGAATGTTTTTGACTAGTTAGTTTATGTTAAACACACCTTAACACCACACACTAATGTGGCTTTTTGCCAGATAAGAAACAAATCAAGTGGCCTATGTGGACACATTTTATCGTGCCTTCAAAGAAGAAGAACACGCCTTGAATGTTTTTGACTAGTTACTCTGTTAGTTTAGTGTTTTTGACAATTTGGATGTTGACAGAGTACAGGTGATGAATGTCATGGCACAGTCATGTGTTATCCGGCCCCATGCACTGAATATAACATTAACATACTAAAAATTAATGAATTTTGCAGACGCATTCAACAAATATGAAAGGAAAGGTCTGAATGTGATCTTGTTTGGGACCAGCAGTGTACATGATTTGATAATTGTTGTGCTCACTTGTTTAAAAATATTTTCTGGTAGATTTTTTTCTGCATTTCAGTATTTCTAAAATAATTGTAAACTTCCTCATCTATGAAAATCAGAATAGGCTCCTTCTATGGTTAGGAACTGTCATTTTGTCCTCTCTAAGCACAAACTAGTCATATTTTGTAGTTTTTCTAAATGATATAATTCCTGAAGAATGGGCCACGAAAATTGATTCAGTTGATAGGGAGTGAGAAGGACAATACAACAACAAGTTGTCACAGTTAGCTCCATTTGTGGAGCTCTTATATTACATTTTGCCTCCAAGTAGAGTCACCAACCATCTCAAAGTAAAAACTATTGTCAATAAAGTATTGTCAGCAACCTTAAACTGATAGACTGAGTGACACCTCATGAACCTATACTGGAAACAGCAGAGGAGCTGCCTAGAATCTGAAGCCCTGGATAGGGAACTGTGATAGGACCACTGTTGTTCTCTATGTATATAAACTGTCTGACAAATAACATGAACAGCAATCAGCAAATCTTGGCTGATGATGCTGTAGTCTGCAAGAAAAAGTCATTGTTGAGTGACTTGCAGGATACAGGAATTAGGCAGATTTCCTTTTGATGTGATGAATGGCAGCTTACACTTAACTTAGAAAAATGTAAGTTAATGCAGATGAGTAGAAAAACAATCCTGTAATGGTCAAATATAGTGTTAGTAAAGTGCTGACTGACACATTCATGTCTGATAAAGTGATATGAAATGTAACAAGCACATAAGGTCAATAGTATGGGAAATGTATGGTCAACTTTGGGTTATTGGGAGATGATAGTTCAACTATAAAAGAGACTACATAAAGAACGCTTGTGCAATTTGTTCTTGAGTACTTCTCAAGTGTTTGGAATCCCCCTCAGGTTGAATTAAAAGACTACATCAAAACAATTCAGAGGCATCTTGCTAAATTTGTTACTGGCAGTTTCGACCAACAAGTGTGTCTTATGGAGTTGCATTGTGCTCTCAAATCCCTGGGGGCAAGATGACACTCTTCTCACAAAACACTACTGAGGAAATTTGGAAAACAGGCATTTACAGCTGACTGCAGAGCAATTCTAGGGTGCAACGTACATTTTGCATAGTAACCGCAAAGACAAGACGTGAGATATTAGAACTTGTACAGAGGCACACAGACCGTTGTTTTTTCCTTGTTCCAGTTGTGAGTGGAACAGGAAAGGGAATGACAAATAGTGGCACAAGGTACCCACCGCCATGTACCATATGGTGACTTGTGCGCTATGTATGGAGCTGTAGATGTAGTCAATCACACACTTTTCTGTTTTTTCAGCATGATAAGGTTAACACTGTTATAAGTATTGGGTGATGTACCGTGTCCTGATTTCAAGATTTTGAAGTAGTATAAACAGGACTGGTAAGGAAGATTGGTACAGCTGATTCATGAAAGTATAGGGGGTGGATGTTGGGCCACACATGGTCAAATACCTGTTGTCATAGGTAGGAAAACTAGGTCTTTTCTAGGACAACAGGTTTCCCTGTCTAAAGAGTATCTCCAGCAGTTCAAAATATACTGAAAAAATCACTCTCAAGACAGATTTTAACACTTCAAATATCACAAATACCAGATGTCACCAAAAAAACAAAAAAAAAACCAATCCATTGGCAAAAATAACATGGGGCATTTTACAGACTTAACATCCATCAAAAAATGCAATTATTGAAAAATAAAATACAACTATTAGAAGTTGAGCTCCAATCTTTGAACTTCACAGTTGTTTGTATTGCTGAACACTGGTGAAGAGACACAGAAATCCAACATGTAGTATTATCATCGTATGAAAGGGCATACTCCTACTGCAGAACTACTTCAAGGGGTGGAGGATCATGCATTTATATCAGAAAAGAAACACAGTTCAAATCAAGACATGACCTCAGTACAGCCTAAGTGAAGACAAACACTTTGAAATATCAGCTACTGAATTAACAGAGCTTGATATCACCAAGAAATTGATCATTTTGTGTGTGTATAGATCTTCCAGTGGTAGTGTGGACACTTTTTTCAATAAGTTAACAGAAGTACTGGATAAAGTCTCAAGTACAAAGGTCAACATAATTCTGTGTGGGGACATTAACATCAGCAGTAATATCATAAATGAATCCAGCAGCACCTTTATAAACATCCTTCAAAGTTTTGGCATGTCCCTATTGGTCAATAGTTCAACAAGGGTTACATCAATGACTGCACCAGTAATTGACCACAAGGCCACAAATATGTGATGTAGCTGTAAAAGATATTGAACTATCAGACCATCTCTGTGAAATAATAACAGTAAAATCAGGCACTGAATCATTCCCTAAACTACAAACCTACAAATGACATCTATCAGAAATGAAAACAAAAGATTTTTTAACTACGAAAACAAAGCTGGGATGAAGTGTATAAGGGAACCAGTGTGAATATGAAATTCTCTAAATTCTCCACATTTAAAATGAACTTTGAAAACACATTTTCAAAAGTATGTTTGTCTATATCATCATCTCACAAAAACAGATGGATAACGGTAGGTATTAAGAAGTCCTCCCAAACACTTAAACACCTCAGTTCCATGAAAAAAATTTGCAATGATCCAGAATTCTTAAATTTCTATCACAGATACAAAAAGATCTATAGGAAGGTGCTGATTGCTGCAAAAAAAGTAATTTAATGAGAAAATAATATATAATGCAGAGAATAAAAGTGAACCAGTCTGGGATGTTATAAAAACATAAACGGGGAGAGGCAAACAATCGCAGAATAACATACTGCTAAGGGAGGGGGATAAGGTAATAAATTATCCACAACACTTACCAAACTATGTAAACCAGAATTTTTCAATTATTGCAGAGAAATTACAGCAAATATCCCCAAAACAAATATAACACCTGTAAATAATGTTGCACTAATACAATGATGTTACTTCCAACCACAGAGAATGAAGTCAATGAAACTGTCCAAAAACTAAAAAATAAAAAGTCAGTAGGCTTAGATGAATTACCAGTGTGTGTACTGAAACAATGCACAGGAATTATACAAGGCCCCTTAACAAATATAATAAATGAATCCTTCACATCAGGGACATTTTTAGAGCTGTTATACCAGGCAAGAGTTGTACCTTTGCTTAAGAAAGGTAATGCAGAAGACCTACAAATTTACCAGCCATTTCCCTGCTGTCAGCATCCTCAAAAATAATAGAAGCAATTATGAAAGACAGATTAATGAATTACCTGAATAAATACCATCTTTTAAGCAAATCACAGTTTGGTTATAAAGTGGCAAAAAGAATACTAGAATTCACAGAAGTTGTACTTGATGCTCTTGACAAAGATGAGTGTGTCACAGGCATATTTTGGATATTTCTAAGGCATTTGATACAGTCGACCACAAACTTTTATTAAATAAATTAGAAGCACCAGGAGTAATAGGGATAGCTAATGACTGCTTTCGATCATACCTAGCAGATAGTGTAGAAAGAGTAGAGGTAACACTTCTTCAAATAGATCTAAAAATTTACTAAAGCACTTATCAGAACCAAAAAATGTTAGTATAGGGGTTCTGCAAGGTAGCATATTAGGACCAATACTATTCCTGATATATATCAATGACTTTCTCACTAATGTTATTCATGGTGAAAAACAAATTCTCTTCGCTGATGACAGCAATATTATAGTCACTGAGAAAACAAGAGAACTTGTTGCCAAGAAAGCAAGTGAAACTCTAAAGGAAGTTTATGATTGGTCAATAAGCAATAAAGTGACATTGAACATAAAGAAAACTAAAGCCATGAATTTCAGTTTAAAGGGGAAAAATGACAATGTTATTTGAAATGTACATGGCACATCTATAGAGTGTGTAACAAATGCAAAATTTCTAGGAATGAATATTGATTCTCAGTTGAAGTGGTGTGAATACACAAATGTACTTGCAAACAGATTGTCATCAGCACGTTATGCCCTTAGTAACCTATCATCAGTGTGTAACATACAGTGTGTTTTCGTTACATATTATTCATATGTACACTCAATTCTTAGCTATGGTATTCTTTTTTGGGGAATGAATGCACAAATATGAACACAATTTTCAAACTCCAGAAAAGAAAAGAGCCATAACAATAATAACCAAAAATACTAGTCGAGCTCATTGTTTATTTATTTATTTAATAATACAATACAATATATACAAGGATATTGGAAATGGTTAGGTCTTTACAAGATAAAATACAGTTTGTATTGCATTCCTAAGGACTAGATATTGAAGTAATTTAGCAAAGAATCATGCCTACAACAAATATTAGAGGCAACATACAAAGTAGAATATTCATAATGTATCTTTATTTTTGTTGTTTGGTTTCTAGATACTCTGTCAGGCTGTAAAATCAATTAAATATGCCTTTAGTTCAGCCTTAAAACTACTTAGTTTGCTTAATGATTTAATATGTTTGGGCAGATTATTGTAAATTTTTATCCCAGTATGTAGAGTGCCTTTTTGGCACAATGATGTTCTCGCCTTTTTCATATGCTTTCTCAGATTTTTGCCTTGTATTGTATGCATTTATATCTTCATTTTTTAATAAGATATCTGGGCGTCTGTCAATATATTGTTTGGTGAAAACTGATGTTTTGTAGATAAAAGTGCAAGAAAGAGGAAGAACTGACAGTTTTTTGATTATGGGTCTGCATGATTTCGTATTGTTTAGCCCTTCAATAATTCTTAATATTCTCCTTTGCATCCTGAAAAGTTTAATATTTGTTGTTGCATTGCTTCAGATTATGTCATATTTAATTACAGAATGTGCATATGAGTAGTATACATTTAACAGGCTGGCTTTGCTGCAGGAAGTTTTTAAGATCCTTATCATATAGCAGGTTTTGCTTGGATTTCTTTGCAAATATTCAATGTGTACATCCTATTTTGTGTTGTTATTGACTTTCAAGAACTCTGTCCCTTAGTTCTATTTGTGTGTTTGGGTGGTGTTTTCCTTTTAGATTATAGAAGTTCAGTGATACTGTCTTTCATTTGTTTATAATTGCCTTGTTATAGCTGAACCACTGTTCTACACTGTTCATTGTTTGGATAGTGGAGCCTTTCAGTTGTTCTTCTCTTTTCCCATTAATAAGGAAGCTTGTATCATCTGCAAACTGGAGGGTAGTTTGGCAATACTTGTTGCACATAAGATCATTGACTTAGAGGAGAAACAGAATGGGTCCTAATACTGATCCTTAAGGGACGCCATATTTCACATCCTGAATAGTAGTAGCTGATTTTGGTGTGGTCAGTATATAGCACTTCAACCACCTGTTTGCGACCACATAGGTATGTCCTGAGCCACTCATTGGATATACCTCTAATTCCTAATTGGTCACACTTCTGCAGTAGGGCATTATGGTCAATGACATCACAAGCTTTGGATAAATCAAGACATATGCCCATCACAAACTCAGTCACATCCAGTTTAGTATAGATTTCATTAAGAAATTCAAATATTGCACTTTCAGTTGATAGCCTTTCCTGAAACCATGCTTTGAGGGAGAGAAAATTTTATTTTTATTTAGGAAATTAGACAATCTCTTATAAAAAAAAATTTCTAAAATTTTTGAAAATATGGGCAGTAGGGGTATTGGTGTATAATATGAAACACCTTCCGGATTTCCTTTTTTGAGCAGTGGTTCCAGTTTTGCTGTTTTTAAGCATGAAAGGAGGTTCCCGATGCCAGTGAGCTGTTGCACAAGGGTGTCAAGGGTCTAGTTAAGGAAAGACAGCCTTTTTTAATAATTGCATCTGGTATTCCATCAATTCCACATGAGTACCCAGTTTTCAAGGTTTTTATAAGGGATAAATTTTCTTCAGTATTTGTGGGTGAAAGGAACAATGATGTAGACACATTTCTCAAGCTATTGGATGATGGAGGTGATATTTTATTGTGTTCTTCCATTCCACTCACCAACTGTTCACTTATATTTGCAAAATATTTGTTGAAGGTACCTGCAATTTGTAAAGATCTGTTCAAAACACTTGGGATTTTAACTGCTCCATGTGAATACATTTACCAGTCAGTGATACACATCAAAAATAAATTGGTAATTACTGCACAAACAGCTCTCTCCATGACCATGCAACAAGAGGTAGACCTAACTTACATCTACCAAGAAAAAATGAACATAAAACTCAAAACAGTATTTTCTACCAAGGAATAAAACTGCACAATAAATTACCAAAAGAGATTAAAAAAACTGCAAAAATACACTTGTTTAAAAAGGCAGCTAGTAAGCACTTGTTATGCAATACATTTTATACATTGAAGGATTACTTAAATAAAACAGAGTATGGGTTTGACAAATATGTTGTACTAATAAATAATAATAATAATAATAATAATTATTATTATTATAAAACATTCCACATAAAAACATCACTTTATGTTTTCTTCCTTCTTTTTTCCTTTCTAGAAATACTCACCCCCAAGCTGTGCACAGCACAGTACTAACACCTCTTCCTCTTTCTGAGCTCAACATTTAAAGAGAAAGAGAGAGAGGGGAGAGAGAGAGAGAGAGAGAGAGAGAGAGAGAGAGAGAGAGAGAGAGTGAAGTGTTATAAAACAATGTGTGTATAGTTCAAAATGGTTCAAATGGCTCTGAGCACTATGGGACTAGACTTCTGAGGTCATCAGTCCCCTAGAACTTAGAACTACTTAAACTGAAGTAAGCTAATGACATCACACACATCCATGCCCGAGGCAGGATTCGAACCGGTGACCATAGCGGTCGCATGGTTTCAGACTGTAGCACCTAGAATGGCTCGGCCACCCCAGCCGGCTGTGTGTATAGTGTGTACAGTGACTGATAGTGAGATATGAGTGAATGGTGTGGCATTACATTATGTAATAAGTTATTTGTAAAAATAGTATTGTATACCAGAAGTAAATCTAATGATTATGTCTAACTAGAAGTCTGTAAATATATGTGTATAACAACTAGCTTATTTTACGTTTGTCTAAACTTTTAAAAGTCCTATATCCTATATCCTTGTACAAAGAGATCTACCGATTAATAAAGCTACTAGTACTACTACTACTACTGCTACTACTACTATTACCACTACTACTACTATATAATGAGAAACATAAAAATTCTTTCCAGAATGAGATTTTCACTCTGCGGTGGAGTGTACGCTGTTATGAAACTTCCTGGCAGAATAAAACTGTGTGCAGGACCGAGACTCGAACTCGGAGCCTTTGCCTTGTGTGGGCAAGTGCTAGAGCACTTGCCCGCGAAAGGCAAAGGTCCTGAGTTCGAGTCCCGATCAGCCACACATTTTTAATTTGCCAGGAAGTTTCATAAAAATTCTTTGATTATCTGATACTTATTAGTATTATGCCCTCTCAACGCTAGACAGTAAAAAAAAGAAAGAACAAAATTTAAATTAATAAATGTTCTCAAAAAATGAGGTCTTATTGTTGGTTTCCAGTTATAATCTCACTCTCCTGAGTCTTAATAAGCTTGTTTTAATCATGTTCATGTTTTCACTAAGCTTAATATATCAAAATTTGAGCATCAAACTGTTGTGCACAGCCTATTACTTGTGACATTTTATATGAAGCTGCTTGAAATGCAACATACGCTTTGCAATTGTGTTGCAACATTTTTAATTCCAAACAGAAAACACACCACAGATCAACAAGTTCTTTTTGTGATTCTTCAATTTCTCCAGGCGTATTTTATGACGAAATAAATCTCAGGTGAACAGCCTGGTATGAGTGTCCATAGGTCACAATATTTTGGTAATCGACACGTTGCCATCATCAGGTGCGCTGATGTACTAACCAGTGGTGGGCCGGCGCCATGTATATATCGTGACAGTGGTTACGTCCATAGCAAGGCGTGGGAACCCGCGATCACCTGGATTAAGAACAAAAAGGATATTTCCCAGAGTGTACCGTCTTAGGGGGAGGAGGGAAGAATAACGAGAGTGGTGCCGGCAGACCCTCCTGAACGAGAAGTCCTAGGACGCAGCGCCCAGACGGCGGGAGAAAGGACGCTGTACCTGGACCGAACGCGGGGTGCGGACCGCACCGACTGATAGGTAGCGCCTGAGGGAGGGGGATTGTCATATATACATGGCGCCGGCCCACCGCCGGTTAGTACATCAGCGCACCTGATGATGGCAATGTGGTCGATTGCCGAAATATTGTGTCCTATGCACACTCATACCAGGCTGTTCACCCGAGATTTATTTCGTCAAGTTCTTTTTGTTGTGTAAATATTAAAGTATATTGTGTTATTTTCTGTAGGTTCAAAGTGTTCTGCATGTTCAGTACTGGGGTCAGTCTTCTCTGTACCTCAGCATTAACTCTCTCACTTCAGTATCGTGAAATAAAATGGAATAGATTTTAAGATATTGCACTGTATTATTACTTTTCACTTTCCAATTACTACTTCAAAAGATACATGCTTAGTGATAGCATAAGCACAATACATAATTGGGGAACTTGCCTCAATGAATAACACAGGCAAGTGAAACTGTAGACTCTGCAGTCCACTTTCTGCCATATAGCAAGAAAAATTGTGGGGAAAAGGCATTGCAACAGTAATAACAAATTGCATTACATTTTGCTGACAATCCAAGGGAGAGAACTAGATATGTCAGGTGATACAGTAGATAAATGTATTGTTTGTACTCTTGAATAAATACTCAAGTTCAGAAGCATCCATCAAAGGAAACTATTGGAAATTACAAAATTGAAAACATGATTGTATTGACAAATTCATAGTTTAGGGTGAATATAATTATCTGCTAGGTGTGGTGTGGGTGTTGATTAGGTGATTGGGGGTGAGCTGTAGTTCTGTAGCCACTCTAGGATCTGCCGCTGGAATCATATAATTAGACACACACACACACACACACACACACACACACACAGACAGAGAGAGAGAGAGAGAGAGAGAGAGAGAGAGAAGGCATTCGCAATGAAACATGCTACATTGAGAGGCTTGATGGTAGTAAATTACTAAGCAAAAAATATTAATTACACTCTGATTTAGGAGGAAGTGTAATGAAAAACTGATGATTGGAAAGACATTTGTTAGTTTATTAAAACGTTTTAATTGATATTTTAATTTGAAAATGGGTTTCTAATGCTGTTTCTCAAACCAGTAGGCTAATACTGACAACAATGTTCACAGTGAATCAGTTCCATATTGCTTTGTGGTTTAAAAGTCGGCAGGACTCTGTGTTACGTAAGACAGGAAACCAAAAGCGCTAGATATAGCGTTCACTGATAAGTTTTCAGTGGCGTGTGCTTGTGAGCTGCAGTTTTTCATTCAAATTATTAATATGCTTTCGGTGAGCAACGGTATTAGTTTCCAACTGATTAAAAGAAACTGAATTCATCCCTTGCTACGTTTAGCTACACTACTTGACCGTCAAAATATAGACACATAATTCGACATATGTTAGTTTCCCGCTTCTCCCAAGCCTGCCAAAGATGTTATTCCAAAGTTCACAGCTATATTTATCTCTGCACACATGTTTCTGGAGTGCGGTCTCTTTCCGCGGTGAGTTCTTTGGCTAACGTGTTGGTGTTTACGTCTGCGTGGTCTGCTATCCCAGACAGTGAGTTGTCTTTAAATGCAACGTTGTATCGTACTGCAATGTGTTGTGTGTGTTATTGTAGTTTTGTCGATGTAATCGTGTGTAACCTTCTTTTACGTGCATAATACACAACTGCGCCCTTTTTATGTCCAGAATTTTTTATAACTTTGTGGAAAGTATCTGAGAAGCTTTAAAAGTCACGTGCGTCTAATAGACTGGAAGATGCAATACTGATGTTGGAATGTTTTAAATAAAAACTCGAACCAAAATCGTCTGCTGGACGTTTCGTTTTAGGAATTGTAAGAAATATGAAGTCCCATAAACAGACCCGTCACTGAACCACTTTCAGACCATTTACTTAAAAGTTTAAAAGTTATTTAAAATATTCTTCACCAAAGTACGAAACTTAGGTTACGTAAGTTTTTGTTTGAAAGAATAGCTACAAACTAAAATGTTTAACTTAACATGTGTGTGTGCACAATAGCACTATGGAAAGTGCAGTCATGCCTCGTTTAGTATCTGCGTGAAGTCCCGCAAATTTGTTGGCAAAACTAATGCTGACGGTATCGTTGTCTTTTGTTAGTAAGTGCAATGAATTTAGTGACTCGCGTAATATGCCTAATGTATGTACCCAGAAGCGTAATTTCTGTTTTATTTCTGCGATCTCTTAGGTTTTGTTGGCGTAATTAATAATGTGCTTTTGGATGTTGTGGCTGCCACTTGTCTGCGATTTCTTATTAAAGTTATATTGCGTCTATGGATAAGTTGGCATGTCTGTTATTGTGCGCTTTTGTCATTTATGCATTTCGCGAACTGTGCGTTTCGCATAGTCGTTGTTGATGCTAGATTTCACCGTAATTAGGTTCATCTAGACACTTGATCTACGTGTAGACTTTCCAATTAATCGATTAAAGAGACAGTGGAGGAAATACGTATATGTCATCTCTTTACTTTCGTTACTGGCATTTCAAGCGTATAATTTATCAACAAAATCATTACAAGTAGCTCATGGTAATGTATTTAGTTACCGGCGTGCCATTTCACTATAAATTTTGATGATAAACATATCAGGAAATTAGCCTATTATGCCTACTTTCATTCAGTGCTTTCATATGGCATATTTTCGGGCAATTCGTCATTAAGAGGGAAAGTAATCGTTGCACAAAAGCGTGTAATCAGAATAATAGCTGGACCCACCCAAGATAACCTTGCAGACATTTATTTAAGGAGCTTGGGATATTCACAGCACCTTTGTAATACATGTATTCAGTTATGAAATTTGTTATTAATAACCCATCCGAATCCAAAAATAACAGTGAAGTGCATAACTACAACACTAGAAGAATGGCTGATCTCAACTATTCTTGGTTAAATCTGACTTTGGCACAGAAAGAGGTGAATTATGCTGCCACAAAAATATCTCGTCATATGCCAAATAGCATTAAAAGTCTGACAGATAGCCAACCAACATTTAAAAGCAAATCAAAAGGATTTTTGAATAATAACTCCTTCAACTCAGTAGATGAATTTTTAGATATGCAGTAGTAAACTAAATATTTTGTGTAAAGAAACCTTAGGTTAAAATGACACATTCCACATCATGATGAGATGTCATATTCATGATCTATAGAACATATTCTACACCCATACGCCGCAAGCCACCTGACGGTGTGTGGTGGAGGGTACCTTGAGTACCTCTATCGGTTCTCCCTTCCATTCCAGTCTCGTATTGCTAGTGGAAGGAAGGATTGTCGGTATGCCTCTGTGTGGGATCTAATCTCTGATTTTATCCTCATGGTCTCTTCGCGAAATATACGTAGGAGGGAGCAATATACTGCTTGGGACTCCTCGGTGAAAGTATGTTCTCGAAACTTCAACAAAAGCCCATACCGAGCTACTGAGCGTCTCTCCTGTAGAGTCTTCCACTGGAGTTTATCTATAATCTCCGTAACGCTTTCGCGATTACCAAATGATCCTATAACGAAGCGCGCTGCTCTCCGTTGGGTCTTCGATCCCTTCTATCAACCCTATCTGGTACGGATCCCACACTGCTGAGCATTATTCAATCAGTGGGCGAACAAGCGTACTGTATTCTACTTCCTTTGTTTTCGATTTGTATTTCCTTAGGATTCTTCCAATGAATCTCAGTGTGGCATTTGCTTTACCGACGATCAACTTTATATGATCATTTCATTTTAAATCACTCCTAATGCGTACTCCCAGATAATTTATGGAACTAAATGCTACCAGTTGCTGACCTGCTATATTGTAGCTAAATGATAAGGGATATTTCTTTCTATGTATTCGTAGCACATTACACTTGAGATTCAATTGCCATTCTCTGCACCAGGCGTCAATTCGCTGCAGATCCTACTGCATTTCAATACAATTTTCCATTGTTACAACCTCTCGATATACCACAGCAATGTAATGTACATTATATAGGACAAGTCAAACAGATGATAAGAAACCACATATACATTCAATATTGCTACATATAGTATACACCACACAGAAGATATATTAAACATGTATTCTTACTCAATCATTCAGTGTACAAAAGTGAAGTTCGTATTGAAAGATGCTTTCCCAGGCGAGTAATCTTGGGGAGACAGTACCTATAGGTATTAGAATCTAGCATTTTGGGTTGTTGATGTGTGTTGTTATTGTTGTCTACAGTCCAAAGACTGATTTATCCAGCTCACTTCACTTATTTATCTGGTGAAAGGCTCTAGACTGTAAATATTACATCAGTCCTTGTTCAAGAAATGCCCAGATTCTTACAAAAGTTTCATGGTGATGCTGGCTTTTACATAACTGGTGAAGTTATGTGTTTAATAATAGAAACAGATGTATGGCATGGTCGACCTTGATAGATGGAGTCATTTCATTTTGTGGCTCAATTATTAGTTTAATGCAGTGTTCACTGGTTTGACAACTTCTTATTCTTCAGCACTTGATGGGCCTTGGCCTTCTCAACAATCCTCCTCCATATCTCTCTGTTCTCAGCTCTTTTCTTCCATCCACAGATTCCCATTTTGGCAAGGTCAGCCAGCACATTGTCCATCCATCTAGCTCTTGGTCTGCCCTTCCTTCTGGTGGAATATACTCTGGCATTCATTATCCATGTTTTGACAACAGCGTTAAAGATATTAGGTTTTCTTCTGTTGCATTCCCAGACATCGACTAGTATAGATCAGTATGTCTGTTATCGTTCGAGAAACCATTCTGATGCTATGTCAGTGTCATTTCTGAATGTCTTTTCAAATTACCGATACTACTAGTATATTACTACTACAGGTTCAACATCTTGAAGTTTAAAGTTCTCATCAGGCCTGTGACTGATGTAACCCGCTACCAATTCCTCTCTCGCACTAACCTCTTCATCTTGGAGTAGCATTTGCACCCTATGTGCTCAGTTTTTTGTTGGGTGTATTTCCATCTCCGTCTTTGCCTACAGTTTTTACTCTCTGTCACTGCCTCTAGAAACCATTCTCTGATGTCTAAACATATATTCCTTTCTTCGCTGATTCTGTTCAGTCTACCTAATGTTAAACATCTTTCTGTAGCACCACAGCTCAAATCCTTTGACCCTCTCCTTTTCCGGTTTTTCACAGTCCATGATTGATTACCATAGAATGCTATGCTCTAAACGTACATTCTCAAGAATTTCTTCCTCTAATTAAGACCTATGTTTTATACTTATAAACTTCTCTTCACCAGAAATGTCCTCTTTGCCTTTGCTAGTCTGCTTATTATGTCGTCATTGCTCCATCCCCACGAAGAAGAATTCTTTAACTTTGTCTACTTCTTATTCACATATATTGGTAAGTGTTTTTGCTAATCTTATGTCTGCTACTCCTCATTACTTTCGTCTTTCTTCAGCTTACTCTCAGTCCAAAGTGTGTGCTCATCGCTTCTTTGATGTATCTTTTGAATGGCAGGGCTGAAAGACAGCATCCCAGTTTCACACTCTTTTTAATCTGAACACTGTATTCTTGGTGTTCCATTCTTGTTGTTTCCTCATACATATCGTACTTATATTAGCCATCTTTCCCTACAGTTTGTTTCCATTTTTCTCGGAATTTGGAACAGCTTGCACTGTTTGACAGTGTTGTGAAATTTTTTCAAGTCAACAAAGCCTGCGAAGTGTCTTGATTTTTCTTAAGTCTTCCTACTGTTATCAAGCACAATGTTGGAACTGCCTCTCTGTTGCCTGTACCTTTTCTAAAGCCAAACTTATTTCATTTTCGATTCTTCTGTATATTGTTCCTTTGAGAAATTTGGTTGTATAGCTGTTACTCTGCGTGATAGTCCTTACATTTATCTGCTCTTGCTATTTTTGGGATTGTATGGATATTTTTACGAAAGTTTGTGGTATATCTCCAGTTTCATAGATTCTAATACCAAATTGAATAGTTGGTTGGTTGCCACTTCCGTAAGTTATTTTAGATTCCAATGGAATGTTACTCATGGGGCCTGCCTTATTTGATCTCAAGTCTTCTAAACGTCAATAAAACCCTGACACCAATACTTGATGTTCTGTGTCTCTCATATCGAATCCCATTTCTGCTGTCATGTCCTCCCCCTTATAGAGGTCTTCAGTCTACGCCTTACAAGACGCAAATGAATTTGACATTGGCTGTGAGTGGACAGTTGATTGAAATCCATGGGGAAAGTTGAAAATTTGTTCTGGACTGGGATTCGAACCTGGGTCTCCTGCTTAGTGGGTAGATGCTCTGAGCACTTAGCCATTGGCGCACATTAGTCCTTGCATCTACACATACCCTAGCACGCCTACCGTCAGACTCAAATTCTCAAAAAATGGTTCAAATGGCTCTGAGCACTAAAGTCCCATCTGAGGTCATCAGTCCCCTAGAACTTAGAACTAATTAAACCTAACTAACCTAAGGACATCACACACATCCATGCCCGAGGCAGGATTCGAACCTGCGACCGTAGCGGTCGCGCGATTATAGACTGAAGCGCCTAGAACCGCTCGGTCACATCGGCCGGCTCAAATTCTCAACTTATCTACACACTACTAATGCAGTGTCCCTTGCCCATTATCCTTATTATTTGCGGCATTTCGCAGATTCCCATAAGAGTTTGAGCCAGGTGTGCATATGCACTGAAGAGGTTGTTGGCCGTCTTGCCGATTTGAGCATTTGCCTCTTAAGCAGGAGATCCAGGTCTGAATACTGGTCCGGCAGAATTTTTCAACTTTCCCCATTGATTTCAGTCACTGTCCTGTGTCAGCTAATCTCTGTAATTTCCTTGTGTCTTCATTCATAATGGCTGCTGGATCGAAATGGTGTATGTTCTTTAGAACATGCCCAAAAGAACAGTCACTTCGTATATACAGGGCGATCATTTTATCTGAAGGCATTAAAGTATCTCGAAGACTACATATCGGATCAAAAAATGTTGTAATTCCAATTTGCCTCGGAGGGGAACATCCATGATACAGTCAAACCTCGATATATCGAACGTCGACATATTCAAGACCTGTCTATATCGAAATTTTTCTTCTTTCCCTTCCCTCGGGAGCCCAAAACATTGATATTTCAAAGAAAACCCGCCATTATATCGAAGTTGTTGGAAGATTCAAGAATGGCATACATTACTTCTATAAATCTAAGTTCAGTTGACAAAAACTCTTTATATCAAAATCTTTCATATGGCATCTCTCTCTGCCGAAGTGCATGCAAATAGGAATCCCAGTCCCTCTCCTCCCTGCATGGATGCATCAGCGAGATCTGCGTCATGCAGTTCCCACGCCCTCTGTGCAGGTGCGATTTCAGGCAGGTTTTTTATTTTATTTTTTTATTGACTGTAAGCTGTAACTGTCAGCTATGGTCTCAAAGCGGAAACGTCTGACAGCCGCTGAAAAGCAAAAGTTCACTAATGAAGTAAAAGCAGGAGTGAATGAAAAGACGTAACTGCAGAGTTTGGGATTCTAGCAAGCACACTGTCTACAATGATCGAGAATGACGACAGCTTCATTAACACAGATAAAGGGACAGATTGGAAACGATAACGAAAGGTTGAGTTTCCAGATTTAGAAGAGTGTTTAGTACAGTTGTTCCGACAACAGAGGTACAATAGTGTGACTATTGGTTGACTTATTTTGAAATAAAAGCCAGATTACTTTGTGGCAGCATGAGATACGATACATTTTGTGCGAGTGATGGGTGGTTAGAAAATTTGAGGAAAAGACACAGTATTGTTTTTCGAAAAGTGAGTGGGGAAAGAGGCAGTATAGATGAAATTTGTGATGAGTAGAAGGTAGATGTGCATAGGACCCTTCAAGATTACAAAGCAGATGATGTATGCAGATGAACTTTGACAGTTTTCACAAATGTCTTCCATACAAAACTCTTGACTTGTCCCGGAGGCAAGCTAAGCAAAGATCGTGTTTCCATTCTGTTAGCAGCAAATATGACTGGCACAGAAAAACACAAACCACTTATGACTGGAAAACATAAGAAACCGCGATGTTTTTCCGGGTGTAAGTCTTCTCTGTGGAACATAGTGCGAACAAGAAAGCACAGATGACTTCAGAAGTGTTTTCCAACTGGTTAAAGGCTGTAGATAGGAAAATGACTACTGAAAAACGAAAAGTTGTGTTGTTTGTGGACAAATGCAGTGTGCACAATGCTATCCCTCCGTTGAATCTGTGACAGTACAATCTTTACCACCTAACACTACGACGAACCTGCAGCCCTTAGAATAAGGAATAAACGCCAAAGAAAAATACAGCTACGAAATGGTCCGAATGACAGTCCGCAATATTGACGATGACAACCCCACAACTGTGATGCTATAGCAGTTTTGCGCCCTAAAACAAAAAAAAAAAAAAAAAAAAAAAAAAAAACTGTGATGCTATGAGAATGCTGGAAAAGCGTAAAGAAACACGAAGGAACAAACGATCGTCAATTGCTACCGAACATGTGGGCTTTCGACGACAGATGAAAATGAGCAGCTGGTGGGTTTAATACTTAAGCACGTAAAATCATAGTTTGATTCTGACACTGGATTATGGTAATTCTGATTAAAGTTTTTATTTTATACAATACTTAAAGGAGACGTCCCGTATCATTATCCTCGAATCCGATTGGACAAAAGTGGCGACTCGTTTTAACGGCGCTCACGTTTGTTTTGAAGATTTCGTGGATATAAACAAAGATGTCGCAGTATCAGGATCGCTGAGAGAAGCCGAAATTGGTGACTCCGTGAAGACAGTAAAGAAAGAATATGGGGACGAAAGCGACAGGGAAAGGAGGAGAGAGACGTCGAAAAAGCCAAATAGGCTTTCGATACAGTCAGGGTGTTCTCAGCCGTCGTAATCATAGTCAATGAAATTTACTCACAGGTGGTCGAAAGTTTAAAGCAAGTCAAAATTACGGACTACTTTTAAAGCCAATGATTTCTGGAAATTTTTATGTATGTACTGCGTATTCTTTTACTGAATATAATTTTCTTACGATGAAAGCACTTTATTTTAAATTAATAAATTGTCTAATTATAAGAAATAAAACAATATGCATAACAATGTGATTACTTTCTTGTACTACCTGCACTAAATACAGGCCCACACCTCAGACAAACGCGAAAAAATCGTGGGTTGTAATTTTTTTCCGGGATCCTCGTTATGTCGAACCCTCGATATATCGGATCTCTAGGAAAGGCAAAATTCATTAGATATATGAGATTTGACTGTACAACGCTGGACCCGCCACCCCCCCTACCCAACTCCGTGCGTGGGTGGTGGTGGGCAGCTTTGAAATCTTCAGTTTTTTAAGTGCGCATTACGATTCTATAGAAAAATCTACATACGTTCTGTCTGAAGCATTTTCTTCGTTTCACCACAGATGGCGCTGTAATCTGTGGAACAGAAATGGGTCCACAATCGTAATTTACGACATGCTACGCAACGGCCCTTCAGTATCTAATGGCATGTGGGGCCCCACGTTCATGCTGCGAGGGTTGAACACGCCAGTATTTCATAACTACTAATTGGACACTCCATTTGCAACGTTGTATTCTTCCGACATGCCGAACAGGGGACTACTCGACGCCCCACTGTGGCCGTGGCTCGAGGCGACTACTCTTCCAGTTAGAGTAAGTGTTCGAACGTAGTACTGCCAACTTCAATACACTTAGTGATTCTCATTTGAAATGACCGTGCGTAGGACAGAAGCTTATCTGCGGGAATGTCAGTACAGGGGTTTCTGATGTCTTCAGGGCTGTTGGCACTTGCTGGTACGCCTTATCTTTTAAAAATGCCCACAGAAAGAAATCCGGCGACCTAGCGGGCCAATTAATAGAGTCAACTCTGCCGATCCACCGACCAGTGTAAACATGGTCTAATACCTCCCGTTCTTCAGTTGCGAAAGGCTCTGGGCAGCCATCTTGCTGAAGCCACATACATAGACGAACGTCCAGGCTAACATCTTGCAGTAGTACAGTTATTTCTTATTCCAAAAGCGTTCGATATTTGCTTCCATTGAGCGTGCCGTCGGTAAAATATGGACCAGTGAGTTTGTTCCGCTGTATGCCACACCATACGTTAACCGACAAAGGACGTTAATGGTCAAATTGCCGTAACCAGAAGGGTTTTATTATCCGAGGGTTGTGGTGCTCTGCCGCTAATACAGCTATTTCATTAGCTTCCCCTATAACACGTTTGCTTCGCTTCCTTTTGCCGATCTGCACGCTGCCATCGTTCACAACCTTGTAAGAGAACGAACGAGAGCGTGCTTTCTCTAGAATATACACTCCTGGAAATGGAAAAAAGAACACATTGACACTGGTGTGTCAGACCCACCATACTTGCTCCGGACACTGCGAGAGGGCTGTACAAGCAATGATCACACGCACGGCACAGCGGACACACCAGGAACCGCGGTGTTGGCCGTCGAATGGCGCTAGCTGCGCAGCATTTGTGCACCGCCGCCGTCAGTGTCAGCCAGTTTGCCGTGGCATACGGAGCGCCATCGCAGTCTTTAACACTGGTAGCATGCCGCGACAGCGTGGACGTGAACCGTATGTGCAGTTGACGGACTTTGAGCGAGGGCGTATAGTGGGCATGCGGGAGGCCGGGTGGACGTACCGCCGAATTGCTCAACACGTGGGGCGTGAGGTCTCCACAGTACATCGATGTTGTCGCCAGTGGTCGGCGGAAGGTGCACGTGCCCGTCGACCTGGGACCGAACCGCAGCGACGCACGGATGCACGCCAAGACCGTAGGATCCTACGCAGTGCCGTAGGGGACCGCACCGCCACTTCCCAGCAAATTAGGGACACTGTTGCTCCTGGGGTATCGGCGAGGACCATTCGCAACCGTCTCCATGAAGCTGGGCTACGGTCCCGCACACCGTTAGGCCGTCTTCCGCTCACGCCCCAACATCGTGCAGCCCGCCTCCAGTGGCGTCGCGACAGGCGTGAATGGAGGGACGAATGGAGACGTGTCGTCTTCAGCGATGAGAGTCGCTTCTGCCTTGGTGCCAATGATGGTCGTATGCGTGTTTGGCGCCGTGCAGGTGAGCGCCACAATCAGGACTGCATACGACCGAGGCACACAGGGCCAACACCCGGCATCATGGTGTGGGGAGCGATCTCCTACACTGGCCGTACACCACTGGTGATCGTCGAGGGGACACTGAATAGTGCACGGTACATCCAAACCGTCATCGAACCCATCGTTCTACCATTCCTAGACCGGCAAGGGAACTTGCTGTTCCAACAGGACAATGCACGTCCGTATGTACCCCGTGCCACCCAACGTGCTCTAGAAGGTGTAAGTCAACTACCCTGGCCAGCAAGATCTCCGGATCTGTCCCCCATTGAGCATGTTTGGGACTGGATGAAGCGTCGTCTCACGCGGTCTGCACGTCCAGCACGAACGCTGGTCCAACTGAGGCGCCAGGTGGAAATGGCATGGCAAGCCGTTCCACAGGACTACATCCAGCATCTCTACGATCGTCTCCATGGGAGAATAGCAGCCTGCATTGCTGCGAAAGGTGAATATATACTGTACTAGTGCCGACATTGTGCATGCTCTGTTGCCTGTGTCTATGTGCCTGTGGTTCTGTCAGTGTGATCATGTGATGTATCTGACCCCAAGAATGTGTCAATAAAGTTTCCCCTTCCTGGGACAATGAATTCACGGTGTTCTTATTTCAATTTCCAGGAGTGTATTATGCACATTAGACAACGGCAGCCTCAACGTTTCTCTTACGCTCTCTGTAAAACAGGATCATTTCAATTTTTTCCTCAGTGGTAGCAATATTCGTCGTCCACTTGAACGTTTGTTCTCTAAATTAAAGGTAGATATGCAGGCAATGAACACTGCGCAAGTATTGAAATGTTTCAAGCCACTACCTGTCCTACCTCTGCACAGTACGTGAGCTTCAGTCGCGGTGTACTGCCAGTTACAATATGTCGTATTTCGCTACGGAGCCATGATGGCTAGTCAAGTAGTCCCCCTGTTCGATATGTTGGAGGAATACATAGTTAGGAATGGGGTTTTCAATTAGAAGTTATGAAATACTAGCCTTTCCTATCCTCGCAGCATGCCACGTGCCATTGGATATTCAAGGGCCATTGAGAAGTTTGTCGTAAATTACCATGTCTATTCCTCCGATTACAGCGACATCTGCGGCGAAACGAAGAAAATGCTTCAGGCAAAACATGTAAATTTTGCCGTAGAATCGTAATCTGCAATAAAAAATGGAGGTTCCCGTTGAAGATTTCAAAGTTGCCACCCACTTACAGGGTGATATTATGCTATATGTCCTCCTCCGCGACAAACAAAGCTGAATTATAACTTTTTTCGATCCAGTGTGTAGTTTTTGAGACAGTTCAATGTCTTCAGTTAAAATGAACACTCTGTATACTCCTTACAGTTATGCTCTCTCTCTCTGTGTTTAACAGCAGAATTCCTGTCGCACTTTTAATGTTGCCCTCCTTGCTTTTAATACAACGCAAGGTTGTTTTGGCTTTTCTATATGCCGAATCAGTCCTTATGACGGCTAGTTCTTTTACGATTTCTTCCCATTTTTCCTGCAACCGCTTTTCTCTTCACTTCCTATTTATTTCATTCCTAAGTGATGAATTGTGTTGCTGTATGCCCGTCATTACTTGAAAGTTTTTGTATTTCCTTCGTTCGTCGATCAACTGAAGTATTTCTTCAGTTACCCAAGATTTCAATGGAGCTGTTTCTCTTGTACCTATATTTGTCCGTCCAACTTTTGTGACTGCCATTTTTAGAGAAGTCCACCCCTCTTCATTTAACAACCTATTAAGGGTCTCGTTATCGAACTATATGTAGTCTCAGAGAACTTTAGACTCATCTCATCATTCCTCAGTACTTCAGTATACCACTACTTTCCTCATTAATACTTACAGATGGCCGGCCGGGGTGGCCGAGCGGTTCTAGGCGCTACAGTCTGGAATCGCGCGACCGCTACGGTCGCAGGTTCGAATCCTGCCTCAGGCATGGGTGTGTGTGATGTCCTTAGGTTAGTTAGGCTTAAGTAGTTCTAAGTTCTAGGGGACTGATGACCTCAGAAGTTAAGTCCCATAGTGCTCAGAGCCATTTTAACTTTCAGATGATTTTCTTAAACTTCAGTCTGTTCTTCTCTTCACCATTACGAAATTGTGATTTGAGTTTACATTTACGTCTGGGTAAGCCTTAGAACCCAGTATCGGATTTCTTAATCTTTGTCTGACGATGATGTAATCATATGGAATCTCTGTACCTCTTCGAAGTATTCCTCCCCTTGTGATTTTTGAACAGTGTTATTACTAGCTGAAATTTACTGCAGAACTCAATTAGTCTCTCTTTCCTCTCTGATCTCTATTACCAAACCCACGCTCTTCTGCTATTCCTCCTCCTACTACTCAGTTCAAATCTGCCATGGTTATTAGATTATCATCTCCGTTTACATACCTAGTTACCCGTTCAATGTCCTCATCCACTTTTTCTGTCTCCTCATATTCTGTTTGTGGCGATATCGTCGAGTGTACCTGAATTATTGTCGTTGCGGTGGTTTGATGTCGATTCTGATAACAACAATCTTATGCTGAATGCAGCAACTCACTCCCTGCCCTACCTTCCTATTCATAACAAATCCTACGTCCCTTCTAATATTTTCTGCTGCTGTTGATATTACCCTATATCCACCTGCCCAGAAATCCTTGTCTTCTTTCCATTTCGCCTTTCCACTGCACCTAGATTGAGCTAGCCTGTACCCAGCCTCTCCTGAACGGGTTCCTGAGGGAAGAAAGGGGACAGTCTGAGGTTAGTACTGCAGGACCAAAAGGGGAGTAGTGCCGCAGACACTCAAGTCTCCGTGTTAGCCAAACACGTATTCACAAGAAAGTAGTGGTACTCTTTGAGAATCGGTGGTGTCATTATATACATATAATGGATAAAAAGTAAGAAAACGGGAACTACAATTACGTGAAACAAACACTCAGACACATATGTAAAGGCAATAATATTCCCAAGGATTACCTGCCAGGTGGAACATAAAACTTATGAAGCCTAGAACTTTGCAGATATCGAAACTTGACGTAATTTGGCCCTGGAGAATATCTATATTGGTAAAATATCTGTAGATCTTTTTTGATTGTGTAATAAGAACTCAATTGTTAATTATTTTGATAAAATACTATGTTAAAATATTTTGTTTTATTTTGTCTTGAAGTCAGTGTACTTTGTAAAACTGAGTCATAAGTTGTAGCCCTTGTTACGAATTGCAAGTTACAGTTAGAGAAAACGTGTGGAGCAATTTATGTGTTCTATAAGTTGATACAGAAAGACGAAGTTCCTGTGACAAGAAATATGTACGAAAATGTGTGTTAACTATATTATATTAAATATTCCTGAATTGTCGCAACTACACCAGTCATTCACTTGGAAAATAATCTCAGTTCCAGCGTTATTAACAAAAGATAATGAACCGGGTGCATCAACAAAACCTATAATTTATTGTAGAAGAGAAGTCCTCTCTTGCAGAAACTGATTACGAAGACGCATGTTAAAGATGATGAGCGTCTTCCTGATTACTGTCTACACATTAAGCATGAAAGATGAGAGTGACTAACTGCCCATAATATTTCACGCTGGATGTCATATAGTAAAATGGTTTTCAGTAGTCTAGGATGAACCTTTGAAAATGCCAGCCACTCGTACTGGCAAAACGTCAGGAAGATCGTTAAACAGCGGCCGAAGATCCCGAAACAGAAGCCAGCAAGCATTACAGTCTTTTGTCCCGCCAGACTTTTGCTTAAAGTACAATGTATTGTGGAGTAATATGTTTGTAGAAAAGTTCAAAACTAAATAGAAAACAGCTGATTTTTTTAAAGAGTCGAACTCCCCTGTAGAAAACAGTTTCAAATTTCTAATTGCTTTGCAAATACGTTAGTGTGTTAAATATTTGACGTTAACCTTGCAAGTGAAAAAAACGTTTAAAAAAGATTTGAAATTACAGTTGCAAGTTTATAAGTGCTCTCAAATTCTGGTTGAACATAATCTGGATATTGTGCACACTGTGAATTATGCTGCCTCAAGACACATACACAGATTCTAACAATAATACTTGTCCTATTCTTCATGAGTAGATTGTGGCGGCATTTAAAATTTTTAAATTTGGTCAGCAATTACGCAATATATTTAAGATCAAAGTTTTGTTGCTCCTGAAAGCTGCTACAGAGTCAACCTGAAACAGGGACTGTGTGATAGCCACTTTCTATAAATGGCTCTAAGCACTATTGGACTTAATATCTGAGGTCATCAGTCCCCTAGACTTAGAACTACTTAAACCTAACTAACCTAAGGACATGACATACATCCATGCCCGAGGCAGGATTCGAACCTGCGACCGTGGCAGCAGCGCGGTTCCGGACTGAAGCGCCTAGAACCGCTCGTCCACAGTGGCCGGTATATATATGCGCTAAGAAGGCCCATGAGCTTTGAACCCAGTACAAACAATTCAGCCAAGATGAGTTACGCAGGGGGGGGGGGGGGGGGATAAAAGTGACCCAAAAATATTTACGATAAGACTTTAAAGAACTTTAAATCCTGTCACAATGTGCTTATGAATGGGTACAATCTTATGTTAAAAGTTTAACACAGCGAGACAAATATAATAGTTAGGAACAGTGTATGTCATGAAAAGCGTAACTCACAGCACGTGGTTATCCGGATTATATCCATCCAGTATTTGAGAGCACTTACTAACTTGCAACTAACTTTATACACAATTTCAAACCTTTTCTAAACTTTTTCTCGTTAATGAAAATCACTGAAGATGCTGGAAATGGCCACCGTTTACGTCGATACAGCGCTGTGCTCGATTCATCAAACTGTGAGACACGCGAAGTAGTTCTGTCTGAACAATAACAGCAGCGTATTCAGTGTTTTGCTGTAGCTCTTCCAATACGTATGGACTGTTTTGAGTACACCTGACTTCTCAGTTTGCCCCACATGTAAAATCACAGAGAGAGACCAGGTGATCCGCGTGGCTAGGAGATCGCATTGATGTTTATTGTTCTCTTCTCACTGAACACCTCGTGCACTCGTGACAAGGTTATCAACTCAGTGTGTGCTGTTGCTGTGCCTTGCTGAAAATTTCCATACAGTCATTCATCTTCTGGGAGTTAATTCACATATGAATTAAACAGATTCAGGACATACCGATTAGCATTAACAACTAAGTGAAAGAATCGTTGAACATTCCGGCCACCAGACATTGTGCACCAAACACCAGTCTTGAGATTACGCAAATGCTCTTCAAGGTTTTGTTAGGGATTTTCCGGCGCAAAATGGTGCATGATTTGTGAGTTCACATATCCTGACAGGCTGTCTCAGGTCTCATCCGAAGAAATAAAAACCTACAGATGTGAAAATCCTGATTCCACCTCACGCAGAAACCACCGGCAGAATGCAACACACAAGACTTCGTTTGGATAATAGCTCAAGCATAACAGTAAATCTGTGAGCGCGCAGATGCAGGTCAGTTTTGATAATGATATTTTCACTCTGCAGCGGAGTGTGCGCTGATATGAAACTTCCTGGCAGATTAAAACCGTGTGCCTGACCGAGACTCGAACTCGGGACCATTGCCTTTCGCGGGCAAGTGCTCCACCAGTTTAGAAGGTAGGAGACGAGGTATTGGCAGAATTGAAGATGTGAGGACGGGTCGCGAGTTGTGCTTGGGTAGCTCAGTTGGTAGTGCACTTGCTCGCGAAAGGCAAAGGTCTCGAATTCGAGTAGCTGTCCGGCACACAGTTTTAATCTGCCAGGAAGTTTTAGTTTTAATAATGTTTGTACATGACACTCTATTAATTCCCAGATAAACGGCGTTGAGATTTTATCAGACTTTGTTCCAAGCTTTCCCCCCATTCGAGCCTGTTTTCTGTGTTGGAATTCTTTTAGAATAGTTACGGTTTATATTCGCTACGGAGCCAGTTTCGCTCCACTTTTCTAGTAAATTTTGCAGACTTTGCTGGATGTTTTACCAAGACACTTCCAGTCTTAAACTCTGGTGCAGACAGGTATGTACACTTTTTCCATGAATTGTGCTTTGCATACCACTCGCCAGTGAACAAACGCTGTTTTATCATGAGCACCATTTTGCATTGCACTCCAGTGGTCACTAACCACGCCTTCTCCTTTGACTCACCCAAATGTAATGACATAGGCGAGTATTCGGGACAGAGTTTGTAGGAGATGCGCATGTGCAGACATGTGATAGCAACCGACTGGTGCATCGAAATCACGGTTTTCAGTATTTTGTGTGATGAACAGTTCTCGTGTTCGTTAACAAAGGCCGGTCCAGTGTCAATCATAAATATTTTCTGGACCAGTTTCATTTTGCTCACCCTGCCGTATAGCGGGCAGTCGGAATGTTTACCTCATACCCTCAGTTTGTAATGGCTTTTACATCGTCCTCTACACGTCTTGAGGAACATTCGATTGGAGAAAATCGCTCTTGTATGGGTCCGTTATTTAGGTCCTTACAGTGAGTTCGGCCAACAGCTCATCTCTTGCCTTCCTTCCCGGGGGTCAGTTGGGAGGACACGGCCCAGGTTACCCAAAACTACCAATTATCGATCCCAGGTTTCTATGCCTAGAGTGGACTGCTCTATTCTACTCATCAGACCTGACCGTTGTGGCAGGGTCATTGGGTAGTCTTGGCCTTTCTCTTGTGGCTCACCTGTGTTCCTATTCAGGGACCTCAGTTGTACGAACGGAGCGCGCTTCATCTTCGGCGCTTGTCCGAACACGTTTAAATTCATTAATCCAAAAGTAAAATGGTCGTCAATGATGGTGCAGAGTACTTGTCAACATTATCCAATTTTGTTTTGATTTGTGCGGCATTCCAGCCATTCAAATGAAAATGTGTAATGACAGCATGAAACTCGGGTTTCTCCGTTTTAAATCGCATTCAACACAGTGACCAATTCAGACGGCTATCAACAATGAACTGTACACTTTACATAGCTGAAATTCTTTATACGGTCCTTGGAATAATCAGGCTTACAAACCATGAGGGCACAACAAAAGTGTTCCATCCTTTCACGGAAATTTACCAGACTTATTATCAAAGCACCCTCGTATTTTGAACATTGGCCTAATCATCTTCGTCAACTGCTGTAAGCAATGGTCCTATGTGCAATTACTACCTATTATCCAAAAATCCTAAACATATCATGTACTGTCATTATAAATATGCAATTATTACTTTTCTTGTAAGAAGGAAAGCTCCAATTTTATCAATTTCTCGAAACGCATTTCATTCGAAAGACAACGAAACGAAGGAATGCTAAAAAAGCAAAAACTATAAATAAAAACAGAAAACTACAATCAGTCGCTACGTTGAAATATTAGTTCATTTCCATAAACAAATTTTCGGACCTTTGAAGGCTCTATTTCAGGTATGCCACATTGAAGTTACGCGCCTATTCCCGTAACGTGATGCAGGGTACGACAATATGACAAGAATATGGAGAAACAAGACTTAAATATATCGCCAAGAGTAATAGTCATAACGCAAGTTGTTCCGAAAAATGAATTCTGTTAAAACCTCCATTGTGATTGGCAACAGGCTTCATATTACTCATTTTTCATTATGAAATCTACCAGCACCCAGCATACGCTGTACAACTTGTGCAAGCTCTTCACTCAAAAATGCTGTGTGACATACTTCGTTCAGAGACAGTTATGTGTTTCTCTATGAATTAAATACAGCATAAGTAAAGCACGTTGGGGGGGGGGGGGGATGAAATGAAAGTTTGCCTGTTGACAGAGTATATGGTGTGATTACAAAATCGAGTCAAAATTACAAAGAACTTGCCACTGCGAGCCCATTTAACAGTATGACGTTGTACCCCGTCTGGTCCGGATGGATGCATTGACACGGTTGAGGCGGACATAATAAAACCGTTGTTTTCTATCTTGAAGCAAGCTGGCCAACAACTCTCGTAAATGGTCTTTGATATCTTGGATAACAGCACTGGCGCAGAGTTGATGACGGAGCTGGTTCCACACATGTCGAGGGCAGGTCTCGGGATTATGCTGGCCACGTGAGTACCACAGCATCATGCAGACAGCTCACAGACTCATGCACCATGTGTGGACAAGCATTGTCCTGTTGAAAAATGACATCACGATACTGTCGCATGAGACGAATCCTAATTTCATAAATGGCTGCTATCAAGTACCCTTCCCTATCCTTACTGCAGTCTGGACTAAATGAGGACGCAGGACGTCCGCGAAACAGCGTTTTACCGTCTCAGTCCCTCGATCACTACCACCGGTGACCTGAAGTCATAGCCGGTAGCTTCTCACACCATGCTGTCTGCAGTAACACTACCGTGCTTCTCCAAAAATTCCTGGCGCGGCTGCTGCAAGTCTGCGACTAGTAGTGCATGATGATACAGAATGTTGCAGCGAGTCAAGGTCTTATCAGAATAGTAATAAGACTCACCAAAAGCTTTATTAGCTACCTCACCAACACGATAGGTACGAAAAGCACTCACATTACGAGAATCGAATCTCTCCAGCCCAGTGGCAGCAGGAGCGCGACTGCCAGTTCTTACAACGGCAACAGAAAGCCAGCCGTCAGCATGACTAAATATATCATTATTAACAAAATTAAAATTACAGCCCACAAATTCCCATGTTCTCAGATGGCAGGCGCAAATGTGAGGGAAATACAATGTGTTTGGTGCACAATATGGCTTTCCTCCCTTGTAATAGTCAGATGTGGTCTAGGCTAATTTTGATGACGAGTACATCTGCCCTCACGTTCTCATGCCATCTTACTGAAGCACCAAAGAAACTGGTATAGGCGTGCGTATTCAAATACAGAGATACGTAAAAAGGCGCAATACGGCGCGACGGTCAGCAACGCCTATATAAGGCAACAAGTGTCTGGCGCATTTGTTAGATTGGCTACTGCTGCTACAATGGGAAGTTATCAAGATTTAAGTGAGTTCGAACGTGTTGTTATAATCGGCGCACGAGCTATGGGACGCAGCATCTCCGAGATAGCGATGAAGTGGGGATTTTCCCGTGCGACCATTTCACGATTGTACCGTGAATATCAGGAATCCCGTAAAACATCAAATCTCCATCTCCGACATCGCTGTGCCCGGAAAAAGATCCTGCAAGAACGGGACCAACTACAACTGAAGAGAATCGTTCAACGTGATAGAAGTGCAACCCTTCCGCAAATTGCTACAGATTTCAGTGCTGGGCCATCAACAAGTGTCGGCGTGCTAACCATTCAACGAAACATCACGGATATGGGATTTCGGAACCTAAGGCCCACTCGTGTACCATTAATGACTGCACGACACAAGCCTTTACGCCTCGCCTAGGCCCGTCATCATCGACATTGGACTCTTGATGACTGGAAACATGTTGCCTGGGTCGGACGAGTCTCGTTTCAAATTGTTTCGAGCGGATTGACGTGTACGGGTACCGAGACAACTTCATGGATCCATGGATGCTGCATGTCAGGAGGAGACTGTTCAATTTGGTGGAGGCTCTGTAATGGTGTGGAGAGTGTGCATTTGGACTGTTATGGGACCCCTGATAGTCTAGATATGATTCTGACAGGTGACGTAAGCATCATGTCTGATTACCTGCATCCATTCATGTCCACTGCGCAATCCGACGGACTTGGGCAATTACAGCAGGACAACGCGACACCACACCAGTCAAGAATTGCTACAGAGTGGCTGCAGGAACACTGTACAGAGTTTAAACACTTCCGCTGGCTACAAAATTCCCCAGACATTATTATTACTGAGCATATCTGGGATGCCTTGCAGCGTGCTGTTAAGAAGAGGTCTCCACCTCCTCGCACTCTTACGGATTTATGGACAGCCCTGCGGGATTCATGGTGTCAGTTCCCTCCAGCATTACTTCAGACCTTAGTCGAGTCCATGCCACGTCGTGTACCGTCACTTCTGCGTGCTTGCGGGAACCCTACACGATGATAGGCAAGTGTACCAGTTTCTTTGGTTCTTCAGCGTAAAAGGAGACTGTCACAGTCGAACACTCCATAAGTCTTGATATTGCACGATTCGACCAGCTGGGCAAATGCAGACCTTCAATGAAGCCCCTGTTCAAACTCTATGCGGTGCTGACAATGCTTTCTCAAATTAGCACGCGACGTCTCCGTGTACTTCACAGTGATCACGCCCCTTATATATCCTACCAGGCCTAGTAACAACAATAAACACGAACGACACTCACGCACTTCGGTGGCCGTCTACCTGTTTCGGACAATTCCTATTATGGGTGGTGTGTTCATGTACAATCCCATTGATATTCGACCGTGTATTGTGGGTACATCACTTCTTTGGTCAGTCTGATGCAACCAGTATTAGTGCAGATACTTCAGTTGGTCGCTGAGAACGGTATACTGAACAACATTGCGTCGGTACTTACGTCATTTGTAGAGTAATAATTTTAGCTATTACAAGTCATATGTTTTTAGGTTGGGTAGTACCTCCTAGTACATGTGGCAAGAGCAAACCGTTAATGCTTATTTTCTCCTGGACAGCAGATCAGGTATTGAAGTGTGGACATGTGGACGCAAAATGGCCAGTCTATACTTATGGAACAGTTAAAACCGTGCAGAAAACATCAGGTAGTAAATTGTGACGTGTCTGTTGGAAGACTGTTTAGTGCAGACAAAAAACAAACAACACACTTATGTACGTTCGTATTAAGGTACCACATATAAAAATATCTGTACTCATAAGTGTTACACCATGTATATATAATTCTGTTCTTACATTAACATGGCATGCAATTATTAATTATTGTCTTATGATAAACATATATCCTCTTTATTCTAACACGGTAATATGTACAAGAGCATTAAAATCATTTTTTGAACAATTGAAGGCTTAGCTACTTAGCTACAGAGCACAAGAACAATTGTCTCGTAGGTAATTTGCTGTTATTTATAGTGACAGTCGTTATATAGGTTCACAGTGAAAAGAGAGTAATCTGCCGTCACCTGGCAAACACATTGGAAACTGCCAGGTGAATATCAACTACAAAGGTGTCCATATTGTCGCAGGGTTGGTTTTTCGATACAGCCCCCAATGTAGCTAATTATCATGGCGATAACTTAAAGTCGTATTATCTGTCTTCTTGTCACGGAGTCACTACCCAGCATCACGTTACGGGAATAAACATGTAACTTCCATATGCTCCATCTGGAGAAGAACCTCAAAAGGTTCGGAAAGTAATTCATGGGAATAGACGAATGTTAAAAAAACCGAGCGATTTCATTTTCAGGGTTATATTTAGAAGATAGTCATTACCAAGCTGCCTGTTTCCCGAAGTCGTTGTTCGGCACGTAAGAACTTAATGGCTGCCGGAGTTCTTCGCCTAGGATATCTCACGGCGACGCCGTGGCTACTTCAGTGGCATCGTGTCGGCACTCGCCGAGCATCAGCAACATGTCAACGTACTCGTTGTTCGTGTATGCCATTTCCATCTCCATCCGATGTCAGTAACTGTGGTATATTGGGCCTCGTTTGTTTGTGTGCTTCGAACTGTCTGGTATACGGCCGTGTGTGGCGACAGTCGGCAGTCTTAACAGCGCATCGAGGAAGCTTCTCGCTCCGTGACACCGGCCACGTTACAACTCGGCCGCACCACATTGAGAAGGCGCATTGCGCTATGCGCAGCGTGTGTGGTATCTGCCCCTGAAACTTTGAAGGGTTGTCGCTCCCAAACTAAAAGTGATAGCAATGTAATTTAAATTGATGTGTACACAGCTGGTGTTACTGGTTCCCAGTGTATGATAGAAACAACTAGTGTTACATTTAAAAAATTGTATCTTTTTGCTGTAACTCTTTGGATAATAACACAATAAACTATGTTCATAGCTCTGCAGACAGCGTAACGTTTCTTATGGTGACCTACCGCAATAAATATTTCCGTCGCCTATTACTTCGTAACTTACAGAGGCAAACACATTTAGTGAAACACTCTGTTTATACCCAAATGCCACTATATGATGCATGGTGGAGGGTACCTTGTACCACTATTAGACATTTCTTTTCCTGAACCAAAAACGACTGTCTATGGGCCTCGCTCCGAATTTTATAATTTCTTTTGTCTTGTCTCGTGGTAGTGGTCATTACGCGAAGTGTATGTTGGCGGCAGTAGAATCTTTTTGCAGTCAGCTGTAAATGCCGGTTCCGTAAATTTTCTCAACAGAGTTTCGGGGAAAGAACGTCGCCTTTTTCCAAGGTTCCCATTTAAGTTCACGAAACATCTCCGTAATACTCGCGTGTTGGTCGAACCAATCGGTAAGACATCTAGCAGGAGGGCTGAATTGCTTCGACGTCTTCCTTTAGTCCGACCTGTTAGTGATGAACTAACACTCGAACGGTATTCAAGAACGAGTCGCACTATTGTTATATACCCAACCTCCTTTATAGCTGAGTTGCCTTTTCCTAAAATTCTCTCAGTAAACTGAAGTTGACCACCTACCTTCCCTACAACTGACCTTAGGTGCTCATTCTATTTCATATCGCTTTTCAAAGTTACGCCTAGATATTTAATCGACCTGATTGTGTAAAGCAGCGTACCACTAACACAGTAATAGAGCATTACATGATTGTTTCTCCTTCTCACCTAAATGTAAATAGAATTTTCCGAATTTAGAGCAAGTTGCCATTAATCACACGAAATTGAAATCTAAGTCATCTCGCGTCTTTCTACAGTTACTCAACGACGACACTATCCCTACACTACAGCGCCATCAGCAAACAGTCGCAGATTACTGCCCATCCTATCTGTCAGGTCATTTATGTACACAGAGAACAATAGGGGGCCTGTCACACTTCCCTGGGGCACTCCTTACGTTACTATGACGAACACTCACTACCGAGGACAACGTACTGGATTCTACACTCCTGGAAATTGAAATAAGAACACCGTGAATTCATTGTCCCAGGAAGGGGAAACTTTATTGACACATTCCTGGGGTCAGATACATCACATGATCACACTGACAGAACCACAGGCACATAGACACAGGCAACAGAGCATGCACAATGTCGGCACTAGTACAGTATATATTCACCTTTCGCAGCAATGCAGGCTGCTATTCTCCCATGGAGACGATCGTAGAGATGCTGGATGTAGTCCTGTGGAACGGCTTGCCATGCCATTTCCACCTGGCGCCTCAGTTGGACCAGCGTTCGTGCTGGACGTGCAGACCGCGTGAGACGACGCTTCATCCAGTCCCAAACATGCTCAATGGGGGACAGATCCGGAGATCTTGCTGGCCAGGGTAGTTGACTTACACCTTCTAGAGCACGTTGGGTGGCACGGGGTACATACGGACGTGCATTGTCCTGTTGGAACAGCAAGTTCCCTTGCCGGTCTAGGAATGGTAGAACGATGGGTTCGATGACGGTTTGGATGTACCGTGCACTATTCAGTGTCCCCTCGACGATCACCAGTGGTGTACGGCCAGTGTAGGAGATCGCTCCCCACACCATGATGCCGGGTGTTGGCCCTGTGTGCCTCGGTCGTATGCAGTCCTGATTGTGGCGCTCACCTGCACGGCGCCAAACACGCATACGACCATCATTGGCACCAAGGCAGAAGCGACTCTCATCGCTGAAGACGACACGTCTCCATTCGTCCCTCCATTCACGCCTGTCGCGACGCCACTGGAGGCGGGCTGCACGATGTTGGGGCGTGAGCGGAAGACGGCCTAACGGTGTGCAGGACCGTAGCCCAGCTTCATGGAGATGGTTGCGAATGGTCCTCGCCGATACCCCAGGAGCAACAGTGTCCCTAATTTGCTGGGAAGTGGCGGTGCGGTCCCCTACGGCACTGCGTAGGATCCTACGGTCTTGGCGTGCATCCGTGCGTCGCTGCGGTCCGGTCCCAGGTCGACGGGCACGTGCACCTTCCGCCGACCACTGGCGACAACATCGATGTACTGTGGAGACCTCACGCCCCACGTGTTGAGCAATTCGGCGGTACGTCCACCCGGCCTCCCGTATGCCCACTATACGCCCTCGCTCAAAGTCCGTCAACTGCACATACGGTTCACGTCCACGCTGTCGCGGCATGCTACCAGACTGCGATGGAGCTCCGTATGCCACGGCAAACTGGCTGACACTGACGGCGGCGGTGCACAAATGCTGCGCAGCTAGCGCCATTCGACGGCCAACACCGCGGTTCCTGGTGTGTCCGCTGTGCCGTGCGTGTGATCATTGCTTGTACAGCCCTCTCGCAGTGTCCGGAGCAAGTATGGTGGGTCTGACACACCGGTGTCAATGTGTTCTTTTTTCCATTTCCAGGAGTGTATTACTTAAACCGCTGTTAAGCCACTTACGTAATTATGTGGGGACCTATTCTGTATGTTCGGACCTTCATTAAAGGCTTGTGTCCATTAGCAAGTAAACTTCCGCAAGTGGCTTACAGAAGCTACTTCTGCAAGTTTTTTGACGTGAAACACTCCCAGCAAATCCATTTCTGTAAGTTTCGTTAACTTGCAAAAGTAGCTTTCGCAACTTAGTGGAAACAGTTTCTTCCTTCTTGCTGCAAGTACGTGCCGAACTTTGTGTGTTCAATAACGTCACGAAAATGTCAGTGTCTAAAAGAGAATGGAGCAAAGGCAGACGGGCGAAAACAAATTTAACGTTGTCTCTTCTGTGGGTCATCAGGCGCATTTTCTCTGGTGTTTCGGCAAATATTTGCAATTTAGTTTTTGCATCGTGTAACTGGATTCAGACCAAACAAATGCTGCTCATGACGTCTTTCATACGACGCCCAAGCGTCGACGAAAAATGATTTTTAATCGGACTGTTACGTTCCCGTTCGATAAAGCAGATCTTTATTGGTCTAGTGCGTCACTCGTTCTACCGATGTGTATTAAAGTGACAGTATAACACAAAGAATAACCACTACTCTAGCAGCGCCTGTGTATGGCTATCGGCCGGCCGAAGTGGCCGTGCGGTTAAAGGCGCTGCAGCCTGGAACCGCAAGACCGCTACGGTCGCAGGTTCGAATCCTGCCTCGGGCATGGATGTTTGTGATGTTACTAGGTTAGTTAGGTTTAACTAGTTCTAAGTTCTAGGGGACTAATGACCTCAGCAGTTGAGTCCCATAGTGCTCAGAACCATTTTTATGGCTATCGCAGTCAGCGCGGGCCACGGTGCTCTCGCTGTTGGATTACTTAGTCTTCGTGTTTTACTGTCTGTGTTTACACGCATCGTTAAAACGAATGTCGTAATAGACTAATTCGGGAACACTCTGTCGAATAGGCAAACAAAATTACACTTTTAAAATCATCTTGTTTGTAACAAGGAACAAACCGACGCTCATCATCGACGCTGGCCATCGCATGAAAGACGTGGTGAGCAGAATTTGTTTGGCTAGACTCCAGCTATACGATGCAAAAACGAAGTCGCATATATCTGCCGCAACACCAGAGAAAATGCACCTGACGACGTTTAGAAGAGACAGCCTGTAAAACAGCAAAGGATATGCGAAATTGATTTACAGATTATCTGGGTTCACAGGAAGGGGAAGTAGAAGGGCACTACAGACATCTTTAAATTTTAGCAGATTATTTAATGTTAGCGTAAACATAAATGCATTACATTTGCAATAAAAGTGATATATATCGTTTGCAAAAATCGAAGAGTAATTAAAAGGGTATCTCTTGGTGGTATACCTTGCCGTATTTTTCTCTCCTGGTTTCGAATATTGGATGTACAGCAGAGGAGATATGTTCGAAATTAGCGTACAACATTCTCAGAAGGTCTTTAATCTGAGCAAAGTCCTCTAATTTTAATCCATTAAATTTCGGGCATGCAGCCGCGCAAATAAAATTTCTTCTACTGATATTTCGGCCGCGTATCGTCCGGCCATCTTCAGATCGAGTCACAAGACTGACTCTGAAGATGGCCGGACGATACGCGGCCGAAATATCAGTAGAAGAAATTTTATTTGCGCGGCTGCATGCCCGAAATTTAATGGATTATTCATTACGCCGCGAGAAGTTGAAAATCCTCTAATTTTATTTCATTCAGTAGTGTTTCTTGATAACTTGAATATGTACGCCTCTGTATCCATTTTTTTCACCCCATCATTCCTTTTTTTCTTAATTTTGTTTTTTTGTCACGGTTTCCTTCAATAATAATAATAATAATAATAATAATGCAGCAGCGGTGGCGGCTGCTCTGTTTTTAACCACAACACTTTAAAATACCACTTGCCTATCACACAACCCAACTCTAGAAAAAACACTTCTGCAGGAACTTGCACAAAGCTCCAGAGACTAACCTGATGTGAACCTGCGCAAGTTTTAGTTGTAACATAAACACCTGAGCAACTGTTTGCAGAATTTATGTGCTAGTGGCCTCACTCCTTAACTATTTCAGTGGGACACCGTGTCGAAGGCTTTCGGGGTGGCCGAGCGGTTCTAGGCGCTACAGTCTGGAACTGCGCGACCGCTACGGTCGCAGGTTCGAATCCTGCCACAGGCATGGATGTGTGTGATGTCCTTAGGTTAGTTATGTTTAAGTAGTTCTAAGTTCTAGGGGACTGATGACCTCAGAAGTTCCATAGTGCTCAGAGCCATTTCAACCATTTTTGAGAGAGGCACCGACGTCACTCTCAACTGGGAACTGAAATAATTCAGTCCCGAAAGTGCAAAATTTGTTACGGACTCGGACTCGAACGCGGATTTCCCGCTTAAAGCCTAGTTTACACGACGACACTAGGTTGCAGGCAACTGCGCTATCAGCCACTGCGCGTGCGCGCAACGCGTCGGTGAGACTAAACACTTCCGGCGTGTTCCAACTTTGGCGACACTAGTTGCATGAGTTTTGAGGTTATGTGTGTTCGTAGACTGTAGACAAACTGAAATATGAAGTGGGGAGCGGAGAATGATGTTCGCTTTTTAGGTATCTGTGCTTTGCATAGGTGTTTGTGGGATTTCACTGATGCTGGTTACAAAAATAAGCAACATATTGCTGCCGCTGAGACCTTCGTGTGCGATCATAATATAGATAGTTTGACAGTATCTGAGCTGCAGGGCAAAATTTATTGAGTTAGGAGCACATATACAACTGAATTAAGAAAAATACAAGCAAGTGAAATTCGATCTGTGGCAATGCTCTCGTCTACAAGACTAAAATCCCATCATTAGACTTCCCCGACTCTCTTTTTTAAGGAATATTGGTGACAGGGGGGAAGGCTACACAAATCAAGAAGCTGCATTCGTTATTCAATATTCATCTATTTAAAACGTCGCACCAATGCTTCCCATTCACATATGTTTGAATTTTGAAATACTGCCACTGTACAGATCTGTCTTCAAGAGCTTAGTTTGGAAACCATTAACTACCTAATGCGGCCAACTTCGAATAATTACTGCTGTTAATGTTAATAATTATTACGGTTAATGTTAATAATTATTGGTGTTAATGAAAAAGCGTCGCCGGCCGGAGTGGCCATGCGGTTCTAGGCGCTACAGTCTGGAGCCGAGCGACCGCTACGGTCGCAGGTTCGAATCCTGCCTCGGGCATGGATGTGTGTGATGTCCTTAGGTTACTTAGGTTTAATTAGTTCTAAGTTCTAGGCGACTGATGACCTCAGAAGTTAAGTCGCATAGTGCTCAGAGCCATTTGAACCATTTTTGAAAAAGCGTCATCACCAACGAAAACTGCATGTTGTAGCATGGCGAGTATTCTCGATTGTAATGCAAGCAATGTGATATGTAATTTCAGTTCTGGCGACAGTGCTTCATGCATTACAATATCTTTATTGCTTATTGCATAATTAACTCTATTTAGAAGAAACATGAACAATTTTGGTGACATTCTAAGATAATTAAAAGAACGTCTTGGGTCTTCCATTATAAATTATTTCAGTAAGGATGCTGAGCAACCGAGCTGACGTCTTTTCTTTATCCAATCACGAATCTAAACATGTTTCTTATTTTTTTCTTATCCAGCGATTCCATGCAACAAGCTTTAACTCCATTCACAACTCGTGCGACGTGCAGCTGACGAAACTTTCATTTCAGACACGACTCAGGAACTCACAAAACGACGAAACTGAAGTGTATACTGGCTTCACCGTGTCTACAGTCAAATATTAAACCACTTGCGTTCAACTCACTCCACGCAACGAGTGGTGCAACCCAGTGTCGTGCAAACTAGGCTTTACGTGAGCAGGGCCGACCATCGCGTGCTGAGCTTCACAAGTGCAGCGTGTGCGGGCGATGAGCGAACCAGGCGCCGCCTGACACTCGGCTTTGTTCGGTCCTCCTCGGAAGTAACCGGAACAGCGCGACGTTTAATTTGGCACTGCGGCGCGGCATGTTTCGGTCGGCAAAACTCAAAGAGTTCGGCAGAATCGTGATGTCATCACTGTTTACCCTTTGCTATTTGTTCGCGGTATGAAGGACGTTCACAGGTCCAGCTGCTGTTTGAACCAAAAGAGGCAGTCGACACAATCCTTTAAAAATGAAAGGGAATGATAGGAGAGAGGGACGGGTACTGCATATTTGCTTTGAAACGACATTACAATACCACGCAGAAAGAGTTTAAGGATTTAGTTGGCAATGAAAGAGCAAAAAATTACAACGATCGACAGATTGTTCTGCATATCAAGAAGCACTTTGGGCAAAATTTGCAGGCATGGACCACGTGAAGAAGTTGGTTGTGCGAATAGTAAAAATCATGAAGTCGCAGACATTGTTCCACTGTCATTTGTAACAGTTTTCAATGGAACTGAACGAATAATATGGAGACTTCATACACGAGGGCTGTTCGGAAAGGCAGGTCCGATCCGTCGTCAAATGAAAATCACAGTGAAAATCAAAAATTCTTTATTCGCAACAGTTATACACCCCTTCCAGCTACCCCTCTAAATAGTCGCCGCTCCGACTTTGACATTTGTGGTGGCGTTGTACAAACTTTCCAGTACCCTCGTCAGAGAAAGCAGCCGGTTGTGCTTTTTGCCTATTCTCTACGCTGGTCTGCTTTTTGATGTTTATGCCAAAACGTTGTCTTCGTAGCCAGCGGTTCATGTGAGCAGAGATGATCAATGGAGGAAGTCAGTTGAGGGCTGTATTGTTGGTGATCAAATACTTCGCATCGAAAACGCTGCAGGAGCGTGTTCATTGCCCCTGCAGAATGCGGTTGAAAATTGTCTTGAAGAAAGAAACGCATGATGTTTATATTATGTGGGCTGCATAGCTTCAGGCGAAATCTCTCACCAGATCCGCATACTTGGCGCAGACACTCTTGTTTTAGGCATTTCTACGTGATCACTTTGCGCTCTTAACTGAAAAGCGACGTGAAGCCATCGACAGGCACACTAAAGACACTGCCCAACTCATCTGTGGAAAGTTCCAGTGGTTTCCATTTCGCGCATAATCCGACCTTACTTTTCGAATACGCCTCGTATTACTGCAGAGTACATTGGTTAAATCAAGAGGCATGCCTGGAACAGCTTTGCGATTTAAAACTCGCTGTTTTTTTTAATTTATAGTGGAAAAAGGAGTGCAGGAACGAAAATTAGAACATCCAGAATGGATTGCAGACTTCTCGTTTTAAATGGCCTTGTTTGCACACTGCTCCCAGTAAGACATTGCAAGGTAACTTCTTTCAGATTTGATGGGGTGTAGTAAATAGTGTTGTACAAGGTACACATTGTGACAAAGAAATCCAGTTCACCAAGCTCTTTGGCATTAAAGAAAATGCGAAGTTTGAAGAATTCGTATTGGCCTTGAAAGAATTACAGGGATAGTTTTATAAAGGTTTTCAGGAGAGTGTCAGTCTTGCATCTGTTTTCAAGCTGTCTCCGAGATCGTTTGCCGTTTCAGTTTAAAGCGCCCCTGTGCACGGGCAAATGTAATTGATTGACCTGCAAGGTAATTCCAGTTTTAATGATAAATCTTTTTAATTTAAAATTGTCTAGGACATCTACATTACTTTCCGCAGGTGGAGTTTCAAAGTCTCCCTAATGAGTTCAAAATGGTTCAAACGGCTCTGAGCACTATGCGACTGAACTTCTGAGGTCATCAGTCGTCTAGAACATAGAGCTAATTAAACCTAACTAACCTAAGGACATAACACACATCCATGCCCGAGGCAGGATTCGAACCTGCGACCGTAGCGGTCGCTCGGCTCCAGACCGCACGGCCACTCCGGCCGGCCCGTAATGAGTGCTACAATATTTCGACACATTTGTTTGAAAGACCTTTTCTCGATTATGGAACTAAATATGTCACTATTACGTGCCAACCTGAATGCGAAACTGTGAAATTTTCTGCGTCTGTTCGTATGCCGACAATTTGTACTAGATAAAAATTATATTGTCTTCATTGCGCCGGAAATGATTAAATAACATGGAAATTTGTTTTGTTTGTGGTCTGTGTTGTTGAAAAACGTGAAATATAAAATAAACTCGTACGCAGTGCGACTGCAGTGCCATTTCAATGCGGCGCGTTTGCTGATTTCCCCTCTCTGCCCCCTATCCTCCCCCCCCTCCCCCCCCCCCACATCCTGTCTTAACGGCTTCAACTGCAAGAGCACGCTTTCTGTCCGCTCCAAATTCTCAGCTAATCGTACACTACTACGTAGCTTACGGGCGCTGCATCAAAAGCTGTATTGAATCTGTCTGCTGCCCTTCATCCATGGTTCACGAGATGTAATGTGAGAAAAGGGCAAGGTGACTTTCGCTCGAGAGAAGCCTTTGAAATCCGTACTGATTTACGGATGGATGCATTTCTGTCTCAAGGGGAAAAAAAATGTTGCATTATAATCGTAGAAT
This sequence comes from Schistocerca cancellata, assembly GCF_023864275.1. Lineage (NCBI taxonomy): Eukaryota > Metazoa > Arthropoda > Insecta > Orthoptera > Acrididae > Schistocerca > Schistocerca cancellata. The sequence goes on from NC_064627.1 coordinate 761,508,016, forward strand.
AAGCTCAAGAATTCTGTAGCCAACCGATGTTGATTAAGTTTCTAGCTACAGGAAATTGTTTGATGTCGACGCTGCAGACAGACAGAACTCAATGTTGCTCTGGAACAGAGGCTTCCCTAACCGGCGGTAGATGGATACAGGGAGAGAGCTGGAGAGCTGGAGCGCCGTGGCCGGCTGGCTGTCGCTCCAGAGACGGATAGGCGGCGGCGGCCGACACGCACGCCGGAAAATCCGATAGCCGCGTCCCGCTTCATCCGCCCCGACACACATCCATTTCCATTCCCAATGTTTGATTCAACAACTTTCACTCACTCCCGGCAACAACAGTTCTCTCTGATTTACGGCTGCCGCCGGACAGCTTCATTAATCCTTCAGTGCGCACCATGAATAGGCAAACGGTCAACCGTTTCCCGATAAACGAGTAACAGCCCTTTACAGCTTCGATCGACAAGTAGTTCTTATTTCGTCCGCCTGCTGCCACCCAAATGTCCTATTAGAGGTAATTTTAAGCTAAGCCCTATCGAAACTCAAATTTGGTGAATTCCATTTAATAATAAATGGGCAGAAAAATATCGCAACACTAATGTAGAGTTAATGAAATTTCGGGAATACATTTGTCTAGGTAACATATTTAAGTAATTAACATTGCAAGATCACAGGTTAATGTAAGTGCGAGATAAGTCATTGCAAATGTGAAATCCTGTACATCAATAACCGGTGTAACCGCCTGAATGTTGAATGCAAGCATGTGGACGTGCATGCATTGTGTTGTATAGGAGCCGGATGTCAGTTTGTGGGACGCAGTTCCATGTCTGTTGTATTTGGTCAATCGTGGGATGGTTGATTCTGTTTGTTGTTGATGCTGAAGTTATCGTTCGGTGATGCCCATATGTGCTCGATTGGTGATCGAGCAGGCCAAGGCAACATATCCACACTTTGTAGAGTATATTGGATTACAACAGCGGTATGTGAGCGAGCGTTATCCTGTTGGAAATCACCCCTTGGAAAGCTGTTCATGAGTGGCAGCACAACAGGTCGAATCACCAGATTGACATACAATTTTGAAGTCAGGTTGCATGGGATAACCACGGGAGTGCTCCTGCTGTCGTACGAAATCACACCCAAGACCATAACTCCAGGTGTTGGTCCAGTGACTATCACGCAGACAGGTTCTAACCAACACACGGCCATCACTGGCACTGAGGGAGAATCAGTTTTCATCAGAAAACACAACAGCCCTTCATCCTGCCCTCCAGTGAATTCAAAAATAGTGGTGGTTTGGGCTCCGTGGAATGCAAGTTACAGGGCGTCTGTCTCGGAGCTGCTATTACCGAGCGAGGTGGCGCAGTGGTTAGCACACTGGACTCGCATTCGGGAGGACGACGGTTCAATCCCGTCTCCGGCCATCCTGATTTAGGTTTTCCGTGATTTCCCCAAATCGCTTCAGGCAAATGCCGGGATGGTTCCTGTGACAGGGCACGGCCGATTTCCTTCCCCATCCTTTCCTCACCCGAGCTTGCGCTCCGTCTCTAATGACCTCGTTGTCGACGGGACGTTAAACACTAATCTCCTCCTCCTCCTCCGGAGCTGCTATTGAAGTAACCGACTTTTAAGAGTTAGTTGTGTCGCTGTGGTGCCAAATGCCGCTCAAATTAATGCTGCAGATACAATACAATGGGACAGAGCCATACGCCAAACACAATGGTCTTCCCTGTCACCGAGCGACTGGTCCCGGCGGAGGTTCGAGTCCTCCCTCGGGCATGGGTGTGTGTGTTTGTCCTTAGGATAATTTAGGTTAGGTGGTGTGTAAGCTTAGGGACTGATGACCTTAGCAGTTAAGTCCCGTAAGATTTCACACACATTTTTTCACCGAGCGAGGTGGTGCAGTGGTAGCACACTGGGGCCCTATTCTGTATCGTTAATACCGATCGGTGTAGTAGGTTAGTCTCAGTAGTGACGTCATTTTCGGTTCTTTATCGAAATATCCTATTCAGTAAGCTTCTAAGTCCTGTTACTGAACGGTCCTCCCACCGATTTTACGACAATTGTAGCGAGAGGTTTTGGATTTCGGTGTGGCCCTGTCGATTGGTGAGCTGTGCTTTATGTACACCTATAATTTGTTATTTTAGACATATTTAGCGTTTTTAGCTTTGGATTTAGTGATTGTGTTACTAAAGAATCACCAGAGGACGCATCCGGTTAGAAAGTAAGTTCATAATAGACTATTTTCCTTTGTTAGAAATATGGTTAGGTTAAGTTGTTACTGTGAACGATTACATAAAAAAACGTTTTCGGTCAATATTCTCTCAAAATACGTCTTATTTTTATGCAAATAAGGGTTTAAAGATCATTTAATATCAAGACATCGGCTCTGCTTACGTATATTACATGAGTGTGAACTGACGTTACTAGTGACTTCGTGTACTTTTTCCCACAAATGATTTAGGTAGTAATTATCGAAACGTGTTTACATCTTTCAAGTAACAATGGTAAGCAGTTGTGTGATGCCTGATATTGGAAACCTTCCAAACTACACTCCTGGAAATGGAAAAAAGAACACATTGACACCGGTGTGTCAGACCCACCATACTTGCTCCGGACACTGCGAGAGGGCTGTACAAGCAATGATCACACGCAAGGCACAGCGGACACACGAGGAACCGCGGTGTTGGCCGTCGAATGGCGCTAGCTGCGCAGCATTTGTGCACCGCCGCCGTCAGTGTCAGCCAGTTTGCCGTGGCATGCGGAGCTCCATCGCAGTCTTTAACACTGGTAGCATGCCGCGACAGCGTGGACGTGAACCGTATGTGCAGTTGATGGACTTTGAGCGAGGGCGTGTAGTGGGCATGCGGGAGGCCGGGTGGACGTACCGCCGAATTGCTCAACACGTGGGGCGTGAGGTCTCCACAGTACATCGATGTTGTCGCCAGTGGTCGGCGGAAGGTGCACGTGCCCGTCGACCTGGGACCGGACCGCAGCGACGCACGGATGCACGCCAAGACCGTAGGATCCTACGCAGTGCCGTAGGGGACCGCACCGCCACTTCCCAGCAAATTAGGGACACTGTTGCTCCTGGGGTATCGGCGAGGACCATTCGCAACCGTCTCCATGAAGCTGGGCTACGGTCCCGCACACCGTTAGGCCGTCTTCCGCTCACGCCCCAACATCGTGCAGCCCGCCTCCAGTGGTGTCGCGACAGGCGTGAATGGAGGGACGAATGGAGACGTGTCGTCTTCAGCGATTAGAGTCGCTTCTGCCTTGGTGCCAATGATGGTCGTATGCGTGTTTGGCGCCGTGCAGGTGAGCGCCACAATCAGGACTGCATACGACCGAGGCACACAGGGCCAACACCCGGCATCATGGTGTGGGGAGCGATCTCCTACACTGGCCGTACACCACTGGTGATCGTCGAGGGGACACTGAATAGTGCACGGTACATCCAAACCGTCATCGAACCCATCGTTCTACCATTCCTAGACCGGCAAGGGAACTTGCTGTTCCAACAGGACAATGCACGTCCGCATGTATCCCGTGCCACCCAACGTGCTCTAGAAGGTGTAAGTCAACTACCCTTGCCAGCAAGATCTCCGGATCTGTCCCCCATTGAGCATGTTTGGGACTGGATGAAGCGTCGTCTCACGCGGTCTGCACGTCCAGCACGAACGCCGGTCCAACTGAGGCGCCAGGTGGAAATGGCATGGCAAGCCGTTCCACAGGACTACATCCAGCATCTCTACGATCGTCTCCATGGGAGAATAGCAGCCTGCATTGCTGCGAAAGGTGGATATACACTGTACTAGTGCCGACATTGTGCATGCTCTGTTGCCTGTGTCTATGTCAGTGTGATCATGTGATGTATCTGACCCCAGGAATGTGTCAATAAAGTTTCCCCTTCCTGGGACAATGAATTCACGGTGTTCTTCTTTCAATTTCCAGGAGTCTATCACGCATTTATGACTTACGCAGCACCATTTGGCAACGAAGTCAGCCTACGTTCCTACACACGATAGTACGAGAACTGAACCCTGCCTTTCTGTTGTTTGGCGTGGCAAAGTAGATACTGAAGTTATGCGATACTGAAGATCACGGGTTCACGCACGGATGGGAGCAATTTTTTTTTCCTCTTCATGTATGTAACACGTTCTGAGACATTGTTATTCGTGTAAATTAAGATTTTTATGCAATATTCGTTATTACTTACATGTAAGAGCGCACTTCCTTAGTAATGATTTCGTGATTTCTGTTTAAAAAACGAAATTTGACATTGCTGTGCGTGCAACAACCGAGAGTGACCTTTATATTTTTTTTTTGTCTGAAATAATTCACCATTTTTTCCGAACATGTAGCGATTTCCGAGTATGCGGTTAGACAGGAATGTAAGAGCACAACCTTTATATTTTTTCTTGTCAGAAATAATTCACCATTTTTTCCGAATATGTAGCGATTTCCGAGTACGCGGTTAGACATGAATCTAAGAGCACAAATTACTGAGAATGTAACTAGCAGCAGTCATCTTCATAAACTTGCTTGTCACAAGTATTTATCTGCGATCGAATCCTCAACAACAGTAGACAGAGATGGAAGATCTCCGCCGTAATATTTTTAGACTCTAGCACCATATACGAAACATTTTCATTCATGAGATGCAGGAGCTCTTGAAAATGCGTTTTTTCAATTTTGTTTTTAAGGCCCAAATCGTTGACGTATCATATAGGGAAGTGGGCTACTTAATCATTAGGATCTCTAGGAGCGAGTTATATCCACATTCTGTTTATATTCTTATTCTTTGAAACTCTCAAAATCAATTTTTCGGGTGTTTTTATAGATGTATTAGTACAATGTGGTACTACACACTATTCATTACTCATTTTCCGAAACGTAAAATCCAAAACACAACGTCAGTGTGAATGAGAATAAGATGACATAATGCGACAATCTGCAGAATACAGTCAAATACGCTATCGTTATTATACGTGCATGGAAACCTGCGGTCAGGGAAACTGTAAAAATTTCTATGCATTTCAGCTGAGAATCGTGGAAATGTAAACATTGCGCCTGATACTGTTAAGGAGGAGGCAAAAGCGATGAAGGCGGGCACGTCAGCTCGATGGAATGCGGCGTCATGCGTTATAGCAACGTAAACGCTGTGTTCGGTACTTCGAAGAACAGCGCGCCTGTGTCGTCTGCTAGCCGCTTTGTGTTCGTGGCGCTGTGCGCGCTGCACTGCGCATCCGCGGATCTGCGGCCGCTTGCTTTTGATTGGCTTGCGACGCGAACCGACAACAGCGCTTCGGTTCTCTAGACCCGAACGGTATCACTTCCGAAATGCATACTGAATAGTACAAGGGCTCTAATTCGAGTACTAGACCGTTCGGTGCTCTTGAGTACCGAAACGATCGGCGGAAAGATACAGAATAGGCATCCTGGACTCGCATTCGGGAGGACGACGGTTCGAACCCGTCTCCGGCCATCCTGATTTAAGTATTCCGTGATATCCCTAAATCGTTTGAGGCAAATGCGGGGATGGTTCCTTTGAAAGGGCACGGCCGATCTCTTTCCCATTCCCTCGCTAATCCGAGCTTGTGCTCCGTCTCTAATGACCTCGTTGTCGACGGGACGTTAAACACAAATCTCCTCCTCCTCTTCCCTCTCAGTAGTGACAAGTGGCCGTCCGGAATCCAGTTTTCTTGCGACCGATATTCTTACGTTCTCGTAACCACTCCTGCCAGCAGTCATGTTCAGTGACTACATTTCAGCCAAGTCTTCCTGCAGTATCACAGAACGAACATCCAGCTTCTCTTAGCCCTATTAAACGACCTCTTTCAAACTCAGTGAGGTGTCGATAATGGCGTGTTTGTCGCCATAAGGGCATTCCTGACTAACATGAACTCACTACGTCCAATCTCAAAGATAAATATCGTTCACAATCGTTACAGCGCGTATCTAAAGCATACCTGACGTGCATTCTCATAGTGGCGCTACTAGCACCACTCTAATCTTTCAGATTAGAAACAGGTGTACCAACTTTGGTTTGTGCCGCACAACTTGTTCTTGGTCTTGAGATTGTTTTTTCTTCGGTGTATTTTACTATCGTCTCTAAACATCATTCTGGGAAGATAAGTAGCCTGCTAAGCGTGTACATATGCTTGATTAATAATTTTTGACGTCATCTAATATACAACGGGTTACCCACAGGAACACTTGCAGTAGCTTTACAAGAATAAGACCATAGAGCTTCCTTCAACATTAAAGTCTTGTAAGCAATAACATCACGAGGTGGACTACTGTCCAGAGATGTACGCAATGATTTGTCCACAGCAATAGCTGGACTAGCAGAGACGAATATTACCAAACAGTCTTGGATTGCTGGCTGCTATGTAACAGATTTCTTCTTTCCTTTTTAGCTGCATCACTTGATATTTCGCAAAAAAGCAGCCCAGGCCGCAATATTGGTAAATTATTTATTTCTAACTTCAGTAATCGGTTTAGCTCTATACAACAAACTTCAGGCCGGAGGCGCCAGATGACTCTAGGAGCCGGTTCACGGAGATGCTGTGAGCATCAACTGGTACATGTCACTAGCTGGACTGTCAGTTGGTCATCTCACGTCATCTGGAACCTCTGGTCCGAAACCGGTTGAAATAAACAGTTTGTTGCGATTTGGACTTTTTTTTCTGTTAACATATGCGTGATTGTAGTTGTCGAATCTACATCAGACTTAGATCTTCACTTGGGAGATCCAAATCAAAGATCAAAAATGGGGTTTCCCTCTGCGATTTTGGAGAGGAGAAGATGGATGACTCACCTGCTGGACAACACCTTTTGCACTACATAATGCATCGTAGAAGACAACACTGAACGTGACGCCACTAAATAATGATCTAATTTGCTTTGACAGTTGCCCTTACATGTAGTGACATGTTCGAGTATAATGACTTTTCTGGAGACTAGAAATCTACTCTGTAGGAATCAGCTTGGGTCTCGAAAAAAACGATCGTGTGAAAGCCAGCGCGCGCTATTCGTCCACGAGACTCAGAGGGCCATAGACACGGGTTCCCAGGTAGATGCCGTGTTTCTTGACTTCCGCAAGGCGTGTGATACAGTTCCCCACAGTCGTTTAATGAACAAAGTAAGAGCATATGGCTATCAGACCAATTCTGTGATTGGATTGAAAAGTTCCTAGATAACAGAACGCAGTATGTCATTCTCAATGGAGAGAAGTCTTCCGAAGTAAGAGTGATTTCAGGTGTGCCGCAAGGGAGTGTCGTAGGACCGTTGCTATTCACAATATACATAAATGACCTTGTGGATGACATCGGAAGTTCACTGAGGCTTTTTGCAGATGATGCTGTGGTATATCGAGAGGTTGTAACAATGGAAAATTGTACTAAAATGCAGGAGGATCTGCAGCGAATTGACGCGTGGTGCAGGGAATGGCAATTGAATCTCAATGTAGACAAGTGTAATGTGCTGCGAGTACGTAGAAAGAAAGTTTCTTTATCATTTAGCTACAATATAGCAGGTCAGCAACTGGAAGCAGTTAATTCCATAAATTATCTAGGAGTAGGCATTAGGAGTGATTTAAAATGGAATGACCATATAAAATTAATGCTCGGTAAAGCAGATGCCAGACTGAGATTCATTGGAAGAATCCTAAGGAAATGCAATCCGAAAACAAAGGAAGTAGGTTACAGTACGCTTGTTCGCCCACTTGTGAATACTGCTCACCGGTGTGGGATCCGTACTAGATAGATTTGATAGAAGAGATAGAGAAGATCCAACGGAGAGCAGCGCGCTTCGTTACAGGATCATTTAGAAATCGCGAAAGCGTTAAGGAGATGAAAGATAAACTTCAGTGGAAAACACTGCAAGAGAGACGCTCAGTAGCTCGGTACGGGCTTTCGTTGAAGTTTCTAGAACATACCTTCACGTATATCTCGCGAAGAGACCATGATGATAAAATGAGAGAGATTAGAGCCCTCTCAGAGGCATACCGTCAATCTTTCTTTCCGCGTACAATACGAGACTGGAATAGAAGGGAGAACCGATAGAGGTACTCAAGGTACCCTCCGCCATACCCTGTCAGATGGCTTGCGGAGTATGGATGTAGATGTAGATGTAGTTGTAGTGGTAACGTTCGTTCCCAATGTATCCTTACCTGTTTAGTATAATTTGCGCCTCTGTACCACCCTTGAATGATGAAATAGTGAACGCAGCGAAGGATCAAGTAGGCAAAAAGACAAAGCCTTGAAGAAATCGTTGAATAACTCGCGAGATATTGAATTTAACTGACTAAGGAGAACATATAAAAGAGAAACGAAGTATGCAAAAGCGAATACACACGTCTAAGGAGTGCAAAATGGCTACCCGGGAGTGACTCGACACGAAATGCAATGACGTAGAAGCATGTAACGAGGGGAAAGGTGGGTGCCGCCTAAAGGAAATTAGAGAGACCTTTGGACAAAAAGAGAAGCACCTGTCTGAATATCAAGAGCTCACATGAAAAACCAGTACCAAGCAAAAATGGGAAAGACAAGAAATGTATTTGTAGTTGCGAATATGAATCCCCTTCGGCTGTATATGGGGACAACTACAGTGAAAATTCGTGCAGTACAGGGTCTCGAACGCGGATTTCCCGTTTTACGCGAGCGGTCGCCTGAATTGCTTCGTCCGTCCGAGCGCGAATCTTGCTCAGACGCTAACTTCAACGTGTCGTCGTCCATGTGCCAATCTGTACTCGTGCGTTACTTATTTTCCCGTCCAGGAAGGACATTTTTATTGGGAGTCGACGTTCTGGTAATGGCCAATAAATACGAAATGGCAGTGCCTGTGTTATTAAGAAGTACTATGCAATGCGTCATCGGACCTGCTTGCATGTACGTATGTTCGTAAACAACTTGATCGATTTGAACCACTTAGTATCTGGACAGAAGCACTGTGGATGTATGAACCACCTACCTCTACAAAGTGTTGGGAGCGGGGATGAAACAGAAGTGTAACTAATCGCGCGCAAATACTCAAGACTATATTCATCCAGTATTTGAGAATGAGAGGACCTAATGACTTGTATCAAACTTAACACATATTTTCAAATGATTACGAAACTACTTTTCTCTGACACGTCGCACAAAATGATGAAAGGAAAATTTTTATCGCTTACTACATTTTCACTGTTCCTGCAGCAAAACAGCCACACGGGGAACAGTGTTATAATTAATTGTTTGTTTACTTATTAACTCTATTTGTAACACATTTTTGAGACATTATCCACATATACCTCTGAATGTATGTGGAAAATTGTATGATTGTACGACATATAGTGTAGGAGGTAGGACGTCATAAAGACTGAGATGCGTGAAAAACTAGGTTTTCTTAAAACGGAACAGAAATTACTCAGCTTATACTTGTCCAGTGCGTGATAATGAGAGCACTTAGCGACTTACAAGAAACTTTAAAGCTAATTTCTCACATTTTGTAAACATTTTCTCGCGTAGATGTCTTCGTAAAATTTTTAACACATTACCCCATTTACAGTGTAATCAGAAGTTTGAAGCTCTTCCCTAGAAAGAGCTTCAACTCTATAATAGTATGGGGGTTTACTGTTTACTTGCTACGTGCAAAGATCACAGTGGGATTAGGAACCAGCTGCATCCTGTATGGGCGAGAATGGAAAGTAATTCAAAAACATCTGCTTTAATTTCGACCAAATTTGTTAGCTACATGAGAATGAGCTCTGCAACGAGCCAATAATTTTGTCAATGTGTTTTGGGATCTAGGATCAAGCCACGTGGCTAAATAACAAAGATAAGTTTAACATCCCTTCTGGTATTGTGGAAAACAACAGAGAAAATAATTGGCAACCAATGTTGCATAATCGCAATAAAGTCATGAGATGTTCAATTGACTCTTTTATTAGAACATGTTACGCGTTTCGGGATTACACCCATCTTCAGACGTCACAAACTTCAACTCCTTCCTAACCAACTAGGCATACAGCCTTGACAACTCAAAAGTGTCAAATAACATATGACTGCGACACAAGCAGTATACGCTCTAAATGGTTCAAATGGCTCTGAGCGCTATGCGACTTAACTTCTGAGGTCATCAGTCGCCTAGAACTTAGAACTAATTAAACCTAACTAACCTAAGGACATCACACACATCCATGCCCGAGGCAGGATTCGAACCTGCGACCGTAGCGGTCGCTCGGTTCCAGACTGTAACACCTAGAACCGCACAGCCACTCCGGCCGGCAGTATACGCTCTGCTTCAAGACTGCTTGTGTCGCAGTCATATGTTATGACAGTCATATTTGAGTTGTCAAGGCTGTATGCCTAGTTGGTGAGGAAGGAGTTGAAGTTTGTGATATCTGAAGATGGGTGTAATCCCGAAACGCGTAACATGTTCTAATAAAAGAGTCAATAGAACATCTCATGACTTTATTGCGATTCTACAGTATTGGTTGCCAATTATTAACATAAAAATGATCGCAGGCCTCGGACGGGGTTTTATGTCCTGTATATCAAACAACAGAGTTAGCTGCTGGAAAAAGATTAGTACACTTGGTAAGACGACGTCGATTTTGATCTGACGACAACATATGCCAACTCAGGGATAGTAGATGTACAGATAATGGTTTCAGAAAGCCGCAATCTGTATCTACCCTTCAATAGGGAAAGCTCAAACGCGGAAGCTCATAGTGTTGCAAATGTGGGAAGCAAGCAGGCGACCATGTCTTGGAGATGTACTCTTACTTCCTACGGCCAACTGTGCGAGTTTGAAAATGATCAAATTGTGGCCTTCCGAGTGGCGGGATGGTCCTTTCAGAGAACTGCCACACAAGTTGGACGTGATACGTCAGTTGTGCAGTGATGCTGGTATCAGTGGTCACGCAAATGTTCTCCCTCCCGTAAGCAAGATCTTCAGGAGCATCGTATTGCGATGCCAGCAGTAGCAGATCGTACAGCTACCACAGCACAGATAAGAGGGCTTGTGAGCCCAGACGTGTCTCATTAACTATTGTGAACAAATTATTACCAGTGGAACTATGGGCTCACTCACCTGTAGCCCATCTTCCACTCACGCCACAGAATCGATGGGCACGGGTCGACTGGTGCCTTAGAGAATCACCTGATAGATGGATTAGCGCGCCATGGTCTTCAGCAATGAAAGCAGATACTGCCCCTAAGCAAGTAATGTTCGTTTGCATGTACAACGTAGATCTGGTGAGCGCTGTCTCTTACAGTGCATTCGTCAAAGACGCAGGGGCCCCACCCAAGCGTTATGTTCTGGGTTGTGATAAGCTACACTCTGGTTCTCCTTTGGTGTTTCTGGAAGGGAACCTAATCAGTGCTCGGTATGTCCAGAATGTTGTTAGACCTGTCCTTTTGCCGATCTTGCAACAGGAAGGTGATGTGTTTTTCCAATAGGTTAATGCTCGCCCACACACTCCCCGTGAAACTCATTGTGCACTGCAAGAAGTGCGGCGTCTTTCCTGGCCAGCACGATCGCTGACGTATCTCAAGCCGAGCACATGTGGGATATGGTGGGATGAGAAGTGATTCGTGCATCTCGTCAACCAACAACTCTTACAGAACTACGCTAACAGTTGGACCACGTGTGGCATAACATATCTCAGGACTCTATTCACCATCTGTACGATCGACTGGATGCCAGAGTCAGCACATGCATTGCTGCCTGTGGACGCTGCAGCACGTACTAATACGGGTGTTTCAGCATGATCGATACCTAGTTCGTCAAAACCGCTTGTGCTAGTGATGTGTAAATGTAATCATTTTATGTACTACATATGCATTGTTGGAACAATAAATCTTGAGTGAATTGGAAACCTCTAAAAGGATATACTTGTTTTCAGTCAATGTGTGTCACATACGCATATGTTCAACATCTTTTAAGCCCTCAGACCGATTTCAGCCAAACAGGGTACACATATTACTTGCTACCTGGAAAAGAATACTGTGGGGGTAAAAACCATGAACCTCCCATTGGTGTGAGGTGGGTTTGATATCAGAATGATGCACGGAGAAAAGGGAAAGAGTTGTAGGAGGTGTACAGAGATGAGAATGAGGTGACGGAGAGAGCGAGAGGGGGGGGGGCGGACAGAGGGGGAAGGAGGAAATGGACAAATAGATGGGGAAGAGGAGATGGACAGGCAGGGGGGATGAACAGAGAGAGGGGGAACAGGAGGTGTATAGAGAGATGGGAGGAAGAAGTGGACAGAGAGTGAGGGGGAGAAGGAGATGACAGAGAGAGGGAGTGGAGGAGATGAACAGAGAGAGGAGTGATGAGGAGATGGACTAATAGAAGACTGGAATAAATAAATACACGGGCAGCACTGGCTTTCTAAGCTTATGTGTAGAAGACCCACCGTAAAATCAATAGACAGCTGTGTCAATAGTAACAGCTAATATATATATATATATATATATATATATATATATATATATATATATATATATATATATATATATATATAAGGGTTGGAACTTTAATAGTGGAAACTATTTATTTACAGCTTGTACAAAATAGATACGTGTTTCAAAGTTTTATTGACCTTCAAAATAGTCAACAGCGTTGTGTATAACCCGTTGCCAGCGATGTGGAAGTCGTAGGATACTCTTAGCAGTGCCAGTTGTGGTTGACAGTTCGAGCGGCGCGGTCTATTGCCCGACGAATTTGTAGCAGTTCTGAAGCGAATGCCATGAAGTGTTTCCTTCAGTTTAGAAATCGAGTTGAACTTACGAGGGCTTAAATCAGGGGAGTGCAGTTGATGGTATAGCACTCAGCAGCCCAATAAGTCAAAGAAATCAGTGACAGCTTGCACTGTACGTGCTTGAGAATTGTCCTGCAAACTGATGGCCAGGTCCTGCAGAAAGTGTCATCACTTCTGTCTCTATGCTGTCCATTTTTGGGAAACAACTTACGACCAGCTTAGAGACAGAAGTGATGGCACTTTCTGCAGGACCTGACCATCACTTTGCAGGACAATGATCAAGAACGTATAGTGCAAGCTGTTACCGATTTGTTTGACTGATGGGGCTGTTAAATGCTATACCACCTACTGCACTCCCCTGACTTAAGCCCTCGTAAGTTCAGCTCGATTTCTAAACTGAAGCCGGCCGGGGTGGCCGAGCGGTTCTAGGCGCTACAGTCTGGAACCGCGCAACCGCTACGGTCGCAGGTTCGAATCCTGCCTCGGGCATGGATGTGTGTGATGTCCTTAGGTTAGTAAGGTTTAAGTAGTTCTAAGTTCTAGGGGACTGATGACGACCTTAGAAGTTATGTCCCATAGTGCTCAGAGCCATTTGAACCATCTAAACTGAAGGGAACACCTACAGCATTCGCTTCAGAATTGCTACAAATTCGTCGGGCAATAGACCGCGCCGCTCGAACTGTCAACACAACTGGCACTGCTAAGAGTATCCTACGACTTCCACATCGCTAGCGACGAGTTATACACAATACTGGTGACTACTTTGAAACTCAGTAAAACTTTGAAGCACGTATCTGTTTTGTACGAGCTGTAAATAAATAGTTGCCACTATTTATGTACATATAGACAGCCACTGGCAAACAACGCATTAAGTGTCATTCTGCAGCGACAGAGCATCATTGTGCCACACCTAGACGGAGTAGCCGCCACACACGATTTCCTGAGGTGTGCGGTATAGATGAGAATAGGCTGCAATCCCCTCGGTCGACTGTCATTGACGAGGACAGGAAACAAAAAAGCCCCGCGGCGCAGCCCTGAATAATGGATCGTGGCCAGCGCAGGCAGCGCCACTTGGACGCGCGGCCACCACCAGACAACGCAACATCCAGCCGGCCGCGGTCAGTGGCGTGTACATCTCCCGGCGGGCAGCGCGGCCATCTATTTCTAATGCTGTTCTTGTCGCCGGGCGCTCCGAACCGTGTTCCCCACTGACCCACCGCGTCCCCAACCACCGCGGGCACTTTTCCCACTTTCAGGAGCGCGCCGATTCGCGAGTGTCGACACTATTCAGCAACCAATGAAATATTCTCCAGTCAGCGCCAAACATCAAGTAAAAGTCAAGTAAAGGCGTAAATTATTTACTTGTGTGGTGCCATCAGTATTTTATTTACAAGCTTCATCAGCTGTAAACCAGAGTCAAACTACTTTTCAATAATATCCCAAACAATTCCTGTTATAAACCCGATCACGTGGCCAAAGTAGCTAAGGCATGCCTGTACACTGGCGCTCGACTCGGAGATAGCTGGTTTGAATTCTGGTGGGGAAAGAAAGTTTCGTCACCAGTATTTGGCTAGCAAGGAGAGGAGACCCGGAGGCATAAAGTTAGTGACCATCAGACACTGCGTCATTGTCCTGGATTATATTCCAGATCTCTCCACAGTATGTTATGAAGTGTGGGCATGTGACACCGTCGATGGTGATGGATCGTCATCCCTCTGTCTGATGTATACATCAGGCCCGGCGACCAATTGTGATATCATCATCCTACAACACAAACACACCTCTACACTGTACACACTCATTACAGTTTCCTATATTCAGTGAATGCACTTCAGACATAACTCTAACGATTTGCCAAGGAAAGAAAAACCAATCCACTTAAGTGGATGTACGTGCGTCTTTAGGTGGTCCACAACTCAACCACGCCATAGAGTACTCTATTCATTTTATATGGCCGGCCGGGGTGGCCGAGCGGTTCTAGGCGCTACAGTCTGGAACCGCGTGACCGCTAAGGTCGCATGTTCGAATCCTGCTTCGGGCATGGATGTGTGTGATGTCTTTAGGTTAGTTAGGTTTAAGTAGTTCTGAGTTCTAGGGGACTGATAGAAGCTAAGTCCCATAGTGCTCAGAGCCATTTGAACCTTTTATATGTAGTAGACGTGAGCTTAAACTTCTTACTTAATATCATTTGTTAAGTAATCGCCTGATCCCTGCATCAACCAAAACTTGTAGCCATTGTTACACAACCATTTTCAGAAACAATAGCGTAATGTATGGAGATTAATAACGAGAGACACATTTCATCAGATTGTTTAACTGACGCCAAGAAATATGATAAACAGCAACACTAGTGACTGTCGTTAACTGACTAATGTATCCTTACAATTATTTTACTCTTGATTGGGATTTGCGTGCCTTGTAGAAGTGAGATAATGTTGAAACCATTCTGGACGGTGCAGGGACAGGAAGAGCTGGCAACTAACCTTAGAGCCATTTTGCAGAAGGCCTCCCGAGGGGGAGGCGAGGGTCAGTAGCCCACAGTCAGCCTTTTGTAGTGCCACCCGCAACGTCTAGCTGTATGGTCAAATACGTGTAGGACATCCCATGGCGCTAACCTCAGGCGAAAACATTTTACAACCTGGGAGTGAAGTGAGAAGGAATCCTTTTTAGCAGAAGGCACTATTGTGCTCAAATGTAAAAAGTTGACTTTTTCTCTCGAAAGCACTGTCACCAGAGAGAAACATCTCGAAAATGGAATGGGAACTCACAGTTTTAGGCCTTCGGAGACATGAGATACTATTAGTTCTATTGTCTCTATAAAAGAAACAAATGTTTACGCAATGTAAGAATCACAGGGATTGGCCCACTTAAATAACGTACAGGTTAAGCAGAGCAGTTAGGCTGTGGCCATGAAGACCGCCTCATTGGTCACAGAGAGAGTTTGAGAGAGAAAGTGAAGCAACAGTTTTCTGTAAGATAGTAGGAGGAAGTCTATTGGTTAACCAGATAGAGAAGAGCCCAGGGAAGGGGACTAGCGTGTTCTAAGGAGTATTCTTATTGATCAGCGCTCAGCAGATCCAGGGCCCAGCCAATCTGAATTGAAATAAGAAATGCAAATTTGGCAATGCGTGGTGTTCTTGTAGTAAACATTCGAGCAGGCTTCAATTCATCTTGGTCTTCATCTTGAACTACTTCATCTTGTTCAACGACACCGCTGGGCCACTGAGAGCCGCTGGTCTGTCGCAGCCAGAGCTGATGTATCAAGAAACTTAGAGAAATTTTTGGCTGATCTATGCTTTATCGTTGGTTCCGTCAGCTGATTTTACAGGCACTTCAGCCTTCACCTACAACTATTATGAGATCGAGCTGCAGCTGCGAGATGATGTGTAGAGAAAAGAAACTCGTTTCATAACATTTTGATCACTTCAGTCTTCACTTCGAACACTTGTATTTCGTATCAGTGAACAGTCTTCTTTCATCTCCAACAGCAGGTGTTATGTATCCCCTTCTGTAATATTATCTGTTTCCAATTTCTATCATGGCAGTCACTGGGCACTTTGTGACTGCAGTTAATTCACTTGCTCGATTATCAGTATCTTTACTCCCCCCTCACCCCTCTTGTCAGATATGCCTAGGCCTTATTATATGAATATTACGACTGTTTGTGATTTGTTTTGTCAATAATTTATCGGAATAGATCAGAGTAATTGTGATTCGTGTCTCGTTTAGTAGTCACAGGTTTCCTCATTCATTATTTTGGAGGGCATCCCAATTTTTGCGACGCCTGCCAGGCTTACAGTTCATTTAAACCCAGGTCGCCCCACACCATTTCGTCTAAAATAACTCAGCAGACGAAAGGTGATTACATCCAGTGGGATACCTGTATATCCTATACAGATTATGCGACATAACTCGTTCCTCTTCTATCACCAACCTATTTTAGGTCCTTGGTCCGAAGAAATGGTGTTGCAGCGAAGTATCAGAGGCACAGCATACCGACACACTCTGAAACTTTGCCCGCACAGTTGCATATCGTTACACTAGCCACCTACTTTCGTGAACTTCAAGAGATAAAAAACCAAGACGACCGACTAACTGAAACTGCAAGTGGATGCATGTCGCAGAAGATGGTAATGCATTAAAAAATCTAAAGGCGGTGTTTACCCTGCAGTGGATATCACGTGGCTGATGATAATGACGATGACAATGCAGATGACAAAGAAGAACAAATAACTGACTCACTACGGTGTCTATACTATAAGATGTTGCATTTGGAAGACAGAAGCAGCAGCATGTTACAGGAAGGGTATGAAATGTCATGACACATGGTTACGGAGTTACTAATGGTTCAAATGGCTCTGAGCACTATGTGACATAACTTCTGAGGTCATCAGTGGCCTAGAACTTAGAACTAATCAAACTTAGCTAACCTAAGGACATCACACACATCCATGCCCGAGGCAGGATTCGAACCTGCGACCGTAGCGGTCACGCGGTTCCAGACTGAAGCGCGGCCGGCTACGAAGTTACAGCTTGTGGATAATCATATACGTGTAAGGGTCTATGGGTTGCACGCAGCCGTATGGTACGAAATACGCGCTCGCCAGCCGGCCTGTCTGGAATGCTGACAATTTGCTTGGTCAGTACACGTGTGTTCGGCCGGAGTGTGAGGCAGCTCATAAGCCACTGGCTGATGTCCGCAGTGCGCAGTATTAACTAGCGCGGCCTCGGGCGCGAATATGTCTCTTTTATTAGCTCACCATGGAGCCTTTCGATACGACCGCAATTAGCCGGTGTTAGCATGTCGGACACACTGATAAAGGGTGCGCGTAGCGTGCGTGTTTTACAATCACTCTTTGTTAATAAAACTGTTTAAACTTACTTCTCGTGTTCGCGTATTGCCATTCCTCAAGGAGCCACCGCTTACAAATCCTGATAGACTTTTTGCCCAATTATCATTCGGGGCAACAACTAAAACAAACAACTCCCTTATATATGGTCATTGTACATTTCAACAGTCTTACAGGTATTTCCAAAACTGAAGCCCTGCAAGTGTAAGCGAAATCTCATCAAATTTGTTCACACGAGAGACAATAATCAGATTTTTCAACAAAGTGGATATAAAAAAGCTATGTACGTTGATGAACCAAAACATTATGACCAGTCGTGGAAGCAATACGGCAGCGATTCAGCGTGATATGGATTACACAACTTCTTGGTATATTTCCGGAGTTATGTGGCACCTGACGCCTACCCACACGTGTCCATTGACCTCGACGATCCCGTGCCCAATTCATTCGTAACTGATGTTGTGATTAGGTGAACAGGTCGTATATATATATATACCATTCCTAGACCGGCAAGGGAACTTGCTGTTCCAATAGGACAATGCACGTCCGCATGTATCCCGTGCCACCCAACGTGCTCTAGAAGGTGTAAGTCAACTACCCTGGCCAGCAAGATCTCCGGATCTGTCCCCCATTGCGCATGTTTGGGACTGGATGAGGCGTCATCTCACGCGGTCTGCACGTCCAGCACGAACGCTGGTCCAACTGAGGCGCCAGGTGGAAATGGCATGGCAAGCCGTTCCACAGGACTACATCCAGCATCTCTACGATCGTCTCCATGGGAGAATAGCAGCCTGCATTGCTGCGAAAGGTGGATATACACTGTACTAGTGCCGACATTGTGCATGCTCTGTTGCCTGTGTCTATGTGCCTGTGGTTCTGTCAGTGTGATCATGTGATGTATCTGACCCCAGGAATGTGTCAATAAAGTTTCCCCTTCCTGGGACAATGAATTCACGGTGTTCTTATTTCAATTTCCAGGAGTGTATATATATATATATATATATATATATATATATATGGACATCGAGGCAGTGTCCGACTGTGTCCCAGATGTGTTCCCCCAGGTTGAAATCAGATGAATTTGGTGGCCAAGATATCAACGTGAATTTACTACAGTGCAAACCACTGCAGCTCAATTCCAGCTATGTGACAAGAGTTATCCTGCTGGAAGATGACATTGCCGTTGGGCAAGACATCAAGTATGAAATGATGCAGGTTGTTCACAATAATGTTCACAGAATCCGCAGCTGTCGTTGTGCCTTCCCTACTACCGCAGGCCACATGGAAGCCCAAGTTAACGGACATTTTCTGCATAGTACTGCTCCCTCTGGCCTGTATCCGTGGTGTGGTGCATCTTTCAGGCAGACGTTTGCCTCGACGATGGTGTATTTGTAGACTACTATCGACCTGGTGTAACACGAAAGATGACTCATGTGACCAGTCGACACGTGTCCATTGACCTCGACGATCCCGTGCCCAATTCATTCGTAACTGATGTTGTGATTAGGTGAACTTGGGAAAACGTAGGGGTCAACTGCTGGACGCCTATATTCAACAATGCGCGCTGGATGGTCTGCACTGAAACATTTGTGCCTTCACCAGCATTGTACTCTGTCGTTAGATCTGCCACAGAATGCATCTATCCTGCCGTAGATAGCACATAACCCTTTGACCTGTACGCCCTGCAATGAGGGATGAACGTCCAACATCTTGTCGGAAAAACTAAACCTGGGTAGGCGCACAGCAGCTCGAACCACCTTACTCCCGAATGGGGGTCCACTGTGCCGCCTCGCTCGGTAATGTAGTTCATAGCTGACTATTTGTGCTAATCGAAATATTAATATAACGTATTTTTACATATGCTGAATCTGCTGACATGGTGTTCGTTTACAGGGTGTGAATTTTGAAATGGAAGTGATCTTGCTGTATGTCAAGAACATCGAACATCGAATAGTTTTCCAACCACAGAGTACAACAAACGTGAGACAAGCAGAGCTCCCAGTTAACATAGATCATTCTATGGTCGGTAGAATATAGTCCTACGCGAAGCATACAGGGGATTTAAATTCACTTTGGTGTTGGGCTTATGTAAGTGCGGCATACATTGATAAGCCAATACATTATGACCACTGTCCACCGTGACGTTGGAGGCTGCCTGGTGGCGTTGCGGGCACGGTGGTGCGGCGGCAAAAGTATGATGGCGGAGCAGACACGAACGGGGGGATCGCACGAGCGAAGATATGGTCTACAAACGGGAAATCCATTGCGATAAGAAACATTGACAAAGGGTATATTATTCTCACGCGCATCCTGTGAATGGGTGTCTCGGAAAGGGCGAAACTGGTTGAATGTTCACATACTTCTGTCGTGACGCTAATGGTAATTTCTGCGACTGTCCACAGAACGTGGGGTTCGGTGGCTTGCCTGCTCTGTAAAGCAGGAGAAATGATGATCTATGGCATCTCTGCCTAAAGAGTACAATGCTGGTGCACACAGAAGTATTTCGGTGCACATCGTTCATCGTACATTGTTGAATATGGATCTCCGCAGCAGAGTACCCCTACGTGTTTACATGCCGACCCAGCGATATCGTCAGTTATGACTGTAATGGGCGGAGGACCATCGGGATTTGACCGTCGAACAATGGAAATGTGTCGGCTCTTCGCGCGAATCACGTTTCCGGTACCGGTACACTAGGACGACGGTCGTCTCCACAAACGCCGTCATCGAGGTGAACGGCGGCTCGAACTGTGCAGGGCGCCACGGAAGCAGGCTGGTGGGAGCAGCATTGTGCTACGGGAGACGTTGTCCTGCGCTTGCACGGGACCTGTGGTAGTAATCGTCTTAGCTGCGAACCAGCTGCATAGCTTCATGCTTGATGTCTTCCCCGACGGCGATGTCATCTTTCAGCAGTAAAATGGCCATGTCTCGGAGCCAGACTGAGCTACAGTGGTTTGAGGAGCATTATAATGAACCTACGTTGATATCTCAGCGATCAAATTCGTCTGATGTGAATCCTATGGAAAACATCTGGGCCGTTATCGGGCGCCATCACCGCGTAGCAAAGCATCGGCCTGTTTCTTACGCGTACATGATCTGTGCGGAGACGTCTAATGCCACATACGTCCACAAACCTACCAACAAACTGTTGGAGCCTAATTACGCAGAATCAGTTATGTATTTCGTTTCAAAGACGGACAAACAAGCTATTAAGGAGGAGGTCATAATGTTTTGGCTCATGAGTGTATCTTAACCACGTTATGTCTTGTACTATTTCGTCAGCAACGCGACCGACATGTTCATGTACATAATCTCACCCGACGACTTAAATTTCTTCTCTATAATTACTACTTTTCCATTAATTTTAATTTTACCATTAACGAACGAAGCTATATTCGCATGTGGTGACTTAAACAACGGCCGCAAACGGTAACGGTAGTGCGATAAAAATCTACAAACTATTAGAGAGACATCATTTGAGCATCGTACCTACGCAAGTGTCTGAAGCAGTGGGATAAAAGATCGGTTAATTGGGCTTGTTGTCTTATCGAATGGTTTTGTAGGACTCAGATATGAAACCAGAAATTGAGCACCTGCTGCTACTGGAAGAGTGCTAAATGGCTGATCACGTTCTTCCGCCCTTAGAATATATCGTCTAAATCTGTAATTCTTTCACCGGTGGATAGCCAGTACTGTCGGAGTCAATTAACAACTGTAGTCATCAGACCTCACGCAACAGATTCTTTTCTGTGGATATTGATGAACAGCATAATTGATAGAGATAAAGTAAACACAAGAAACGAATTAGTCGCTCGTACTATCAACAGCAATACTACTAACCAAGACACACTTAAAAGAAGGAGGCTATACATAATTCGAAGAGAGCTGACGAGTATCTAGGGATCAGTGTTGTACTTAGAGAAGAGTGTAGGCTGGCTGGCCCCGGATCGAATCCGCCTGGCGGATTAACGACGACGGCCAGTGGGTCGCCCAGCCTGGATGTAGTTTTTAGGCGGTTTTCCAAATCCTACTAGGTGAATACCTTGCTGGTCCCCATGTCCCGCCTCAGTTACACGACTCGCAGACATTTGAAACACATTCACACTATTTCCCGATTTACACTAGACACAGACAGCTGGGGTACACTAATTCCGTCCCGGGGGGTATGGGGTGGCGGCAGGAAGGGCATCCGGCCACCCCTTCCAATAAACCATGCCAACTCCGTAATTAACCCTGCCGACCCTGCGCACAATTCGGGATACAGGCAGTAGCGAAATACGAATTTTCTATAGGTTTTGTTGTAGTTAGATATGAGATTGGTTTAATGCAGCGTTTGTAAACATTTCGAGTTCTATATATTTAAGTGCTGTGTAATATGTCGGAGATATTTAGAATATACTGTTAATTCTTCAGTTACTAGATTTTGTGGTGAGTTAAATGCTATATATCCTTAGAACTATTTACACTGAAGTGACAGAAGTCATGGGATACCTCTTAATATCGTGTTGGACCTCATTTGCCCGGCGTATTGCAGCAACTCGACGTGGCTTGGGCTCAACAAGCCGTTGGAAGTCTTCTGCAGAAACACTGAGCCGTGTTGCCTCTGTAGCCGTCCATAACCGCGAAAGTGTTGCCGCTGACGGACTTTGAGCCCAGTTTGATCCCTCGATTACGACCCACAAATGTTCGCTGGGATTCATTTCGAACGATCCGGGTGGCCTAATCATTCGCTCGAATTGTCCAGAATGTTCCTCAAACCAGTCACAAACAGTTGTGGCCCGGTGACATGGCACATTGTCATCCATAAATTCCATCACTGTTTGCCGGCCGGAGTGGCCGAGCGGTTCTAGGCGCTACAGTCTGGAACCGCGTGGCCGCTACGGTCGCAGGTTCGAATCCTGCTTCGGGCATGGATGTGTGTGATGTCCTTAGGTTAGTTAGGTTTAAGTAGTTCTAAGTTCTAGGGGACTGATGACCTCCGATGTTAAGTCCCATAGTGCTCAGAGCTATTTGAACCATTTTGAACCATCATTGTTTGAAGACAAAATGTCCACGAATGGCTGCTAATGGTCTCCAGGTAGCCGGACATTACCATTTCCAGTCAATGATCCATGTAGACACAGCCCACACCATTATGGAACCACCAATATCGCTGTGTTGCAACTTGGGTCTGTGGTTTCACTGGGTCTGAGCCACACTCGAACCCCACCAACAGCCCTTGCGAATGAAATCGGGCCTCGTCTGACCACGCAATCGGTTTCCAGTCGTCTAGGGCCCAACCGATATGGTCACGAGCCCAGGAGATGCACTGCAGGCAATGTAGTGCTCTTAGCAAAGGCACTCGCATCGATCATCTGCTGCCATAGCCCATTAACGCCGTATTTCGCCGCACTGTCCTAACGGATATGTTCTTCGTAAGTCCCAATTTGGTTTCTGCGTTTACTTCACGCATTGTTGCTTGCCTGTTAGCAACGCCAACTCTAGGCAAACGCCGCTGTTCCTCGTCGTTGCATGAGTGCCATCGGCCACTGCGTTGTGCTTGGTGAGAAGTGATGCCTGAAATTTCGTATTCTCGGCACATTTTTGACACTGTGGATCTCTGAATACTGATTACCCTAACGATTTCCGAAATGGATGGTCACATGCGTCTAGCTCCAGCTACCATGCCGCATCGAAAGTCTGTTAAATCCCTCCGTGCTGCCATAATCACGTCGGAAATCCTTTCAGATCAATCACCTGAATACAAATGACAGCTCCCCAATGCACTGCCCTTTTGGGCATTTTGTACGCGATACTACAACCATCTGTATAGGAGCATATCCGCTGTCTCATGACTTTTATCACTTCCTTGCATATCACACGTTGTCAGTTAAGCTGTATTTCGCCGACCGTACACCATCTTGTCACCTTGGAACGGAAGGACGTCTTTCACCGTGGAACACATGATACTTGCAAATGAACTGAGTTTTTTAAAGTCTTAACAATTTACCTGCCTTGAAAATGGAAATTTGTATGAGCTTCCAATAGCTTTTATTTCAAAATGTTTTTAACTTTTAATTGGTTATTATAAAACTTGTTGTTAATTTGATTTCACGTTCTGATTTTTAGCGTGCAGAAGAGTAGTAATGTAACAGATTGGCGATTAATACAATATTGCCAAGATTTTCTCAGTTGCTGTCTTTCTAAATTTCAATAGAACATTTGTTGATAGTTACGAGACCATGTTGTACTTTGGAAGATGTTTCAACATTTGAAAAATCCTTAATTTTCCGAAGACATTTTTCTAATTTCAGAAAAGGACTACTGCACATAACAGTGAATGCCATCATTTAAAAATGGGATAAGAAAACGTTAGGATTACGGGGCTGGCCAGAGGTGAAAGTCGATATAGTGTACCATGGTTCAACACTACATGTCAGTGGTGGATTTCAGAATTATAAATTTCGGTAAATTATTCATGTATTTTTGTACCAGTAAACTGTTTTAAATGAAACATGCGTTATACTATATATGCCTCTACTAATCAAGTTTTGAACCTTACAGAAGCATTGAATACAGGTAATACTCTGCCACATATGCTGCAACATTTCTGGCGTGATTGTGCCAGTGGCATCTATGATGTTTTGTTGCAGTGTCATAGTATCAAGAACTGCCGTTTTGTCCAAAGTATCTTTCAAATACGCGCAAAGAAAGAGATCTAAGGAGGTAACGTAAGGTGATCTCGGGGGTCATGGGACTGTGTCGTCTCTCCA
This sequence comes from Schistocerca cancellata, assembly GCF_023864275.1. Taxonomy (NCBI): domain Eukaryota; kingdom Metazoa; phylum Arthropoda; class Insecta; order Orthoptera; family Acrididae; genus Schistocerca; species Schistocerca cancellata. The sequence continues at coordinate 761,532,351 of NC_064627.1, forward strand.
GTCCCACCTGTTGGGAAAGATTTCGTTAAGAAAATCGCGGACTTCTGGAGCCCAATGAGGGGGAGCGCCATCTTGCTGAGAGATGATAGTGTCTTGCATATCCTACTGGGGTGACGGCATAATTCAGCAGCACGTATAGGTAAACAGATCCACTTTTATTGATTTCAGTGACGAAAATGGGCCAGTCACTCGATCACATATTAACTCACACACCGCCTCTGGACTTTCCCAGACCTGTTCTCGTACAACATGAGGATTTTCTGATCCCCCCGATCTGCACATATTGGCGGTTAAATGAGCCACAAACACGAAACGCAGCTTCATCGGGAAACTACACACGCCCTCATCCAAACAGTTCAGCATGTCCACCGCAAATTGTTCACGTTTTGGACAGTCATCTGGTTGTAATGTCTGAGCAATTTGGACCTTGTATAAATACAATGTATGCGCTTGAAGCTCCCACGAAACTTGTCTAATCGATTTCTGTGGCGACCTCGAGAACGCGATTTGAACTGCCTGCACCGTCTCATCCGAAAGAGACGGTCTGCCGCTGCTTGCCCGTTTCTTAATCGAACCCGTTGCTAAAAAATGTTCCATCCGTGTTATCATTAACTTGGCATGAGCTGCTTTCTTTCCGTAATGGGACACAAACTTTCGCAGCACGGTAATCAGTGATGTGATTTCTGCTAGCCACACGGCACAGTGATTGAGCTTTTTACAGTATAGCTCACACAGTGCTCCTTGTGGCGAAAGTGTTGAATGAGACACAGCTGTACAGAAACTTCACGGGTTCCTCCAGTAGACATGTACCAAAAAGCAAAAGTTACTACCGTAAACATAATTAATATTTAATCTTGAAATCAGGGTAAATATTTATGGACGCCCTGTATTTCTTCGACAGTTTTATTAAATAAAAATTGTTATACTTCGTAATGGATCGACTTTGACCAGTCCTGAAATTTTTGGTTCATAAAATACATCTTTGCAAGAAATACAATTACGATGGAGTGTGGCGTGGTCACAAAGGCAGAACAGCGATTCAGTGTTTCAACATGTAGAATTTGTAACTGTATCATTTGCAAGGTTTTAATATTTTGATTACCAGTTACGATCAATTATGATAATCTTCTGTGTTGGTAAAATGGTGTAGAAATCACAAACTTTTTGGCCACTAGTGACAGCATCAGAAAAGTAAATAAAAAATTGTGCATGACCCGAACGATGGAGGCAGCGTCAGCTCACTGAGCTCACAGTTACGGCTGTGGACCAATGCACAAAGAAGTATACTCCACTGAGTAATTTGTGTGCTCTTGCACAGCTAAAGCAGGTACAGGGTGTTTCAAAAATGACCGGTATATTTGAAACGGCAATAAAAACTAAACGAGCAGCGATAGAAGTACACCGTTTGTTGCAATATGCTTGGGACAACAGTACATTTTCAGGCGGACAAACTTTCGAAATTACAGTAGTTACAATTTTCAACAACAGATGGCGCTGCAGGTGATGTGAAAGATATAGAAGACAACGCAGTCTGTGGGTGCGCCATTCTGTACGTCGTCTTTCTGCTGTAAGCGTGTGCTGTTCACAACGTGCAAGTGTGCTGTAGACAACATGGTTTATTCCTTAGAACAGAGGATTTTTCTGGTGTTGGAATTCCACCGCCTAGAACACAGTGTTGTTGCAAAAAGACGAAGTATTCAACGGAGGTTTAATGTAACCAAAGGACTAAAAAGCGATACAATAAAGGATCTGTTTGAAAAATTTCAACGGACTGGGAACGTGACGGATGAACGTGCTGGAAAGGTAGGGCGACCGCTTACGGCAACCACAGAGGGCAACGCGCAGCTAGTGCAGCAGGTGATCCAACAGCGGCCTCGGGTTTCCGTTCGCCGTGTTGCAGCTGCGGTCCAAATGACGCCAACGTCCACGTATCGTCTCATGCGCCAGAGTTTACACCTCTATCCGTACAAAATTCAAACGCGGCAACCCCTCAGCGCCACTACCATTGCTGCACGAGAGACATTTGCTAACGATATAGTGCACAGGATTGATGACGGCGATATGCATGTGGGCAGCATTTGGTTTACTGACGAAGCTTATTTTTATCTGGACGGCTTCGTCAATAAACAGAACTGGCGCATATGGGGAACCGAAAAGCCCCATGTTGCAGTCCCATCGTCCCTGCATCCTCAAAAAGTACTGGTCTGGGCCGCCATTTCTTCCAAAGGAATCATTGGCCCATTTTCAGATCCGAAACGATCACTGCATCACGCTATCTGGACATTCTTCGTGAATTTGTGGCGGTACAAACTGCCTTAGACGACACTGCGAACACCTCGTGGTTTATGCAAGATGGTGCCCAGCCACATCGCACGGCTGACGTCTTTAATTTCCTGAATGAATATTTCGATGATCGTGTGATTGCTTTGGGCTATCCGAAACATACAGGAGGCGGCGTGGATTGGCCTCCCTATTCGCCAGACATGAACCCATGTGACTTCTTTCTGTGGGGACACTTGGAAGACCAGGTGTACCGCCAGAATCCAGAAACAATTGAACAGCTGAAGCAGTACATCTCATCTGCATGTGAAGCCATAACGCCAGACACGTTGTCAAAGGTTTCGGGTAATTTCATTCAGAGACTACGCCATATTATTGCTACGCATGGTGGATATGTGGAAAATATCGTACTATAGAGTTTCCCAGACCGCAGCGCCATCTGTTGTTGAAAATTGTAACTACTGTAATTTCGAAAGTTTGTCTGCCTGAAAATGTACTGTTGTCCCAAGCATATTGCAACAAACGGTGTATTTCTATCGCTGCTCGTTTAGTTTTTATTGCCGTTTCAAATATACCGGTCATTTTTGAAACACCCTGTATAAATTGGAGTCTATTTTTTTCTATTGTCGCCTCATACAAGAGAAATTCCGTACTATGCTGTTTGCATCCTATGAATGAAACGCTGCTTTCGTCCGTGTCTCGGAGCTTAAATGGCATCGTGTGAAATCACTCTCGGGGGCAGAAGCCACGCACTCTTAGCGACGTGCATCACGCGACGCAAATTACGTGACGTACTGCACCGCGGATTTAGCCGGTAAATTGCACTAGATTAATTCTCTGCTGTACTACAGTATCAGTTCACTCCGAATAAGGGTGGACAGTCCGCGCTTTGACTCGCCAGACAGGCTTCAACTTGTCACTGTTCCAATTAAAAGCCTAACTGCTATGACGAAGATTCCGAGAAGTTACCAGCGGACTGGAATATGGTACGTCGTGATAGTTCATTCACCGCCACCAACCGGCCACTAACGACTCTCGCCGATAATCACCACAAAAGAGGAATACAGTTAGAAGTCAATAGGGAAAGAGTCAGACAAAAACATCACTATTAAATTTTCATGAAATAAATTAGATTTGTTTCAGTTAATTATAGCCAAATCCGTCATTGTTATCCAACACAATCTCTAGCTAGATAATAGTTCCCTGGCCTGCTCTGAAGTGTCTCTCTTTACAAGTCCACACTGATCCATAACACTCGCCGAGAAATAACAGGAAAGTTCCAAAGCCGAATTCCATGCGCCGGCCGGTGTGGCCAAGCGGTTAAAGGCGCTACAGTCTGGAACCGCGTGACCGCTACGGTCACAGGTTCGAATCCTGCCTCGGGCATGGATGTGTGTGATGTCCTTAGGTTAGTTAGGTTTAAGTAGTTCTAAGTTGTAGGGGACTGATGACCTTAGAAGTTAAGTCCCATAGTGCTCGGGGCCTTTTGAACCATTTTTTTGAAATCCATGCCTACGCCTGGGTACGAACTTCGGATTCTGTCTTCCGTCGTGATTGATTAGGAGGGATCACATAAACCCGACGGACATTTATCTACATATATATCTACATCTATACTCCGCAAGCCACCTGACGGTGTGTGGCGGAGGGTACCTTGAGTACCTCTACCGCTTCTCCCTTCTATTCCACTCTCGTATTGTTCGTGAAAAGAAAGATTGTCGATATGACTCTGTGTGGGCTCTAATCTCTCTGATTTTATCCTCATGGTCTCTTCGCGTGGTATACGTAGGAGGGAGCAATATACGGCTTGACTCCTCGGTGAAGGTATGTTCTCGGAACTTCAACAAAAGCCCGTACCGAGCTACTGAGCGTCTCTCTTGCGTAGTCTTCCACTGGTGTCTCTATCATCTCCGTAACGCTTTCGCGATTACTGAATGATCCTGTAACGAAGCGCGCTGCTCTCCGTTGGATCTTCTCTATCTCTTCTATCAACCCTATCTGGTACGGATCCCTCTGGAAAACGTGACGATCAGTCCCTTTATCGATTGCTGATGGACCCACAACCGCACCAACTCTTGCACTTGTCCGACTGGAAACGACGTCCACGCAGGTCTTTATTCAGGTCGCCAAATGTGTGAAAATCACACTGTGAACGGTTCGGGCTGTACGGAGAATGTCGCAGTGTTTCCCATCCAAATCGCAGAACCGTGGCCTTCGTCCAATTCGCAATGTTGGGGCCAGCGTAGTCATGTAACGGGATCATTCCGTCCGGCAGCATTCGTGGACATTCTGACTTCAAGGTGCGTCGCAGTTTCTGTAGAATCATCGTAGCGCTACACGTTGATTGTTGTTTCATGCTCGGGGAACTCGACGAGCAGGTGACCCCTGCAGTCGAAAAAGAAGGGCATCATGACCTTACGTACTTGCCATCATTTCGAGCACGAGAGAGAATGGCAAGACCAACATTAGACGCATCTCCCATCTCCCCCACCAAAGAAATATGAAGCTTGAAACTCCTCTGTGTAAATTAATTTTAAAAGACGTTCGGATTTGTGTGACGTTGCATCTCTGACAATAATAGAATTGTGATTGAGAATAAAAAGAAACAAATTTGAACAGAAACATAATTACTACTCCTACGAATTATAAAGAAATCAATTCTCTACCATCTGACTGCGAGTTTTAAAATATCTTCTAACGTTTCCTAACAACTGTACTGCAGTGCTCCTGAACGCAACAGACAACTTACCTCGTCTGCCGTTGCGACTGCGTGATCAGCAACATGCTAAATTATTTCAGAAAGCAGTACTGTGATCCATGCAGAGTGCAACGCATGGACTAAATGCAACAATTACTGCCATACTTTTATACATAGAAACTGAACGGTCAGGAGGGGTTTGGTCAACTAACCTTAAACGATGTAAAGAAAAATGAAAGATACCAATAAAAAACTTTTATTTTTTATATTCAGAAAATTGATGATTTAAAGGCTGACAAACTTTACACAGTCTTTTAATTATTCCACAATGTCTGTACTCAATAAATACGTTTCTGGCCACAACAAAGATACGAATATGACTCTGAGTCAATCCATACAAAAATCTGACAGAATCCCTCCAGTGCGCAAGCAACCCACAACTACATGCAGCAAAAAGGCAAATTACCAAAAAAATATCAATTAATACCAAAGTCTCCTCCGGCGCTACTAGAACGAGCACGGCAGGCTGCGGGTTCTCCCCACTGCACAATGCGTCCGAACACTTCCGACTCCCCTCCACAAGTGCTCGCTCACTACTACTCGTGATACTAATATCTCAGACTTAGAGTTAGTGTATGCACACAGCAGAATCATAGACGTCCAACTTTTAAGCTGTTCATATGGGCTTCGGTAGGATAATGGTTCAAATGGCTCTGAGCACTATGGGACTCAACATCTGTGGTCATCAGTGCCCTAGAACTACTTAAACCTAACTAACCTAAGGACATCAGACACATCCATGCCCGAGGCAGGATTCGAACATGCGACCGTAGCGGTCACGCGATTCCAGACTGAAGCGCCTAGAATTCGGTAAGATAACTATGACATTCTTTGTCGAGTACAGGCCCTCTGCTCGTCGAGTTTCTCGAACACTGAATCACAATCAACTTTACAGCGCTATGGAGAAAATGCGACGTGCTGTGAAGCAGAACCGCGCAGGAATGCTGTCGGATGGAATGATCATGTTGGCCCCATACTGCCGATCAGGCGAAGGCCACGCTTCAGCGACATGGTTGGGAAGCACTGCAACATCCTCCGTACAGCTCGGTTCGTTCACCGTATGGTTTTCCCGTGTTTGTCGACCTAAAGATAGACGTGTGTGGACGTCGGTTTCAGTCGGACGAGGAAGTGCCAAAAGTGGCTCCGGTTGGGGATCTGTTGACGGCCGACCGCGTTCTGTGAAACAGGAATTGATCATCTCGTCTCCCGGTGATATAAGTGTCTTAACGCGTGTGGTGATTATTTTTGAATGGAACCGCTCCATGGTGTCGTCGTGGCGGGTGTTGGATCTTTATTTGACTGCCCCTCATACACAACGAAAACGCCACTTCCTCCTTATGGGGCACGCGACCTTTCCACCACACGAGGGCTGCTGGTCGACTCCTCGATTTCGCGAGTTCCAAAACCTTCCCAGTAAATTATTTAACATATACGCCTTTCGGCCAGTCAGATTCAGGAGCAGAATTTTGGCACTTTCCTTGACTATCTCCTGCTCCCACTTTACAACACTTCTGAACTTGCTGCTTCCTGTGAAGGACTTTTATAAGTTTCTGTGTAACCGGTGATGGATACAATAACCCTCCTGGGGAAATACTCGACGTTGAACCTACGGCATATGTCCAGACCACTAGGGATAGACCTGTTCACCAACTCTAGGCTGAAGAAAGCCTCCTACCCACAGAAACCGATCTTATCGTAGACGGTGGCCATAGGCACGGCCAGAAAATAAGATGTTACAAGAACGACAGTACGCTATCTTCGTCGCAATAAAGAAATTCCAAAACGAAACAAGCGCTCTGTGAATGAAACCAGAGAATCGGAGAATCTGCGGGCCAGGCCAGTACACGGGGTCAGGAGAGGAAGCTAAGCGTCGTCACTCAGGTCAGATGAGGGCCGCTATCTCTCTCACAAACCAGGGGGGCTGCGACACCGCCGCGCTGCAATTTACAGCCCGCTGCTGGAGCGCTTTTTGCCGTGCGCCCTGGAGACCTTTCTGCTAGTCACACATCTGCTGCCGGATAACGCAGCTGTTACCGTTCACACTCCAGAATGAATATTGTGATACTGTGGTAAACTGGAAGTGCTGTTACATCTAACAGACAGCAAACACAAATTATAGAAAAAAGAAAAATATAAATCCTCTTGCATTATGAATGTTGGTTTTTTAATCCTTGATACTCAAACTCAAGTAAAATATACGATTGCTGTTAATACTATTTCCCGATTCCCGCAACCGCACGGGGTAGCCGTGCGGTCTAAGGCGCCTTGCCACGATTCGCGCGGCTCTCCCCGTTGTAAGGGGTCCGTAGGCCCTTATTATAAGTTTGCACTCGGCACAGGTCGATAGGGCGAACAATCGATTGTGTCGTGTTGCGAGAGCGAGTGTGGAGTTGAGCCAGTGCCATGTTGCGGGTAGAGAAGTGTGGAGGCCAGTTGTAATGCAAGGCCTTGACGACAGAGGGAGTTGCCATCGCCGTGGTTTAACCCCTTTGTACTAGAATAATATCGGGAAGTATTATTACGAAAGTGATTAGTGACATTCTAGTGCCGATATTTCGGTTTCGCGTCTACCGCGCCGGCATCTCTTTGGATTGCAGTGTTGGATTGCAGTGTTGGATTGCATTGATGGATTAGCGTGTGACGATAATGAAAAACGAAGAAGCCTGTGCTGAGATTAGCCGTAATTAGATATGTATGACGAAGGCAGCGGCTGTCTCCTCCTTTTGTGTTTTTGATACGAATATAGGTTCGTGATTAGTGAAACTGTGTTGGTGTTTTTCTTGTTACCAGACATTTCATTATTACATCATTTGAGAAGGAGGAACTGGAAAGTAACAACTTCCGTAGCAGTCAATTCCGATTGCCAGCCCCATTAGGTACACGGTCACATTAATAATAATAACTATTTGGGCTGCTATTCGATCAGATCAGGTCGGCTAAATAAACGGAGGTGTTACACCTTTCGAGTCCTCCCTTGGGCATAGGTGTGTGTGTTGTCCTTAGTGTAAGTTAGTTTAAGTTAGATTAAGTACTGTGTAAGCCTAGGGACCGATGACCTCAGCAGTTTGGTCTCATAGAACTTACTACAAATTTACAAATTTCCGGTTCCCGCTAATTGTCAATATAGGGTATAGAAAATGACTTTTTGTACTTACTCTGTTTTCGATATACGTTTCGAGGCTTTATAACTGTAATTTACTAGTGCATAAACTATAAATTATGATCATATTAACTGATTCTTCCTTCGATTCTTGGTAGAACAACATTATAATAAATGAAAAGCACTATTTTACTTACGTTCTGCGCGATTAATTTATTGTGTTAACCAGTTCCAAAGAAAGCCGGTTTTGACAGATGTGACTATTACACGAAATCTTTACAGAAGAGTGGAAAGTCTGATAGAGGCCGAACTCGGGGAAGATCATTTCGGATTCCAGAAAAATATAGGGATATGCGAGGCAATACTAATCCTACGCCTTATCTTAGAAGATAGGTTAAGGAAAGGAAAACCTAGGTCTATAACATTTGTAGACTCAGAAAAAGGTTTTGACAATGCTCTCAAGGTAGCAGGTGCAAAATACAGGGAGCGAAAGGCTATGTACAACTTGTACAGAAACCTGACGTCAGTTACACTGAAGCGCCAAAGAAACTGGTATAGCCGGCCGTGGTGGCCAAGCGGTTAAAGGCGCTACAGTCTGGAATCGCGCGGCCGCTACGGTCGCAGGTTCGAATCCTGCCTCGGGCATGGATGTGTGTGATGTCCTTAGGTTAGTTAGGTTTAAGTAGTTCTAAGTTCTAGGGGACTGATGACCTTAGAAGTTAAGTCCCATAGTGCTCAGAGCCATTTTTTTGAAACTGGTATAGGCATGCGTATTCAAATACAGAGATATGAAAACAGGCAGAATACAGCGCTGCGGTCGGCAACGCCTGTATAAGACAAATGTCTCGCGCAGTTATTAGATCGGTTACTGCTGCTACAATGGCAAGTAATCGAGATTTAAGTGTTTCAACGCGGTGTTATAGTCGGCGCATGAGCGATGGGCCACAGCATCTCCGTGGTAGCGATGAAGTAGGAATTTTCCCGTACGACCATTTCACGAGTGTACCGTGGATATCAGGTATCCGTAAAACATAAAATCTCCGGCATTGCTGCGGCTGGAAAAAGATCCTGCAAGAACGGGACCAACGAAAACTGAAGAGAATCGTTCAGCGTGACAGAAGTGCAACTCTTCCGCAAATTGCTGCAGTTTTCAATGCTGGGCCTTCAACAAGTGTCAGCGTGCGATCCATTCAACGAAACATCGTCGATTTGGGCTTTCGCAGCTGAAGGCCCACTCGTGTATCCTTAATGACTGCACGACACAAAGCTTTACGCCTGACACCGACATTGGACTCTTGATGATGGAAAACGAGTTTCCTGGTCGGACAAGTCTCGCTTCAAATTGTATCGAGCGGATGGATGTGTACGGGTATGGAGACCGCCTCATGAATCCATGGACGCTGTATGTCAGCAGGGGAGTCTGTGTAAAGATGTGAGGCATATGCAGTTGGAGTGATATGGCACCCTGAGATGTCTACATACGACTCTGACGGGTGACACGTACGTAAGCATCCTGTCTAATCACTTGCATACATTCGTGTCCATTGTGCACTTGTCCGACAACTCTTAACTGGTTGGCACTGTAGATAAACTGCGGGAACTGAAGAGAACAGCTGAACTGGTGAGAAATCGTGGAGTATCGGCATGCAGTCGCTTAAATCATGGACTTGGTGTATGAATATCATCATCTTGTGAACCATTTGGCGAGACATAAAATCAGAGTAGCATATATTCTAATATACAACGACAAAGCACAAGCTCGTAGATGAATGCAGACAAATGCTTCAGCTTCCCTATGATCTGGGACTCTGTCGCTTCGTCTTGTCATCCAAGTCCAAAGGAAAGATCAGAGGGGCGATATGGCTCTAGCATTTTACATAAATGTGTTCACTTCGGTGTCTCAGTTAGGTGAATGAATTTTAGCCCTGTACTGCTTTACAATATATATGTAACTAGAATGAACAGTCATGCAGCTGTCGTAATGTGCGTTATTGCATAACTCGTAACTAGTGTGCACCCTGTGCACCGTGGTACACAAAACAGGTCCGAACTCTGTTGCAGAGGCAACGGAAAAAGCATGCGAAGTTCAGAAGAACGCGAAATCCCGAAGATTGGCTAAAATTTACAGACGCGCGAAATTTGGCACGGACTTCAATGCGAGATGCCTTTAATAGGTTCCACAACGAAACATTGTCTCGAAATTTGGTAGAAAATCCGAAGAAATTCTGGTCGTATGTAAAGTACACAAGCGGCAAGACGCAGTCAATACCTTCGCTACGCAGTGCCGCTGGTACTGTTACCGACGACTGTGCCGCTAAAGCGGAGTTATTGAACGCAGTTTTCCGAAATTCCTTCACCAGGGAAGACGAATGGAATATTCCAGAATTTGAAACACGAACAGCTGTTAGCATGAGTTTCTTAGAAGTAGATACCTTAGGGGTTGCGAAGCAACTCAAATCGCTTGATACGGGCAAGTCTTCAGGTCCAGATTGTATATCTATTAGGTTCCTTTCAGATTACGCTGATACAGTAGCTCCCTACTTAGCACTCATATACAACCGCTCGCTCACCGATAGATCTGTACCTACAGATTGGAAAATTTCGCTGGTCGCACCACTGTTTAAGACGGGTAGTAGGAGTAATCCATCTAACTACAGACCTATATCATTGACGTCGGTTTGCAGTAGGGTTTTGGAGCATATACTGTATTCCAACATTATGAATCACCTCAAAGGGAACGATCTATTGATACGTAATCAGCATGGTTTCAGAAAACATCGTTCTTGTGCAACGCAGCTAGCTCTTTATTCGCACGAAGTAATGGCCGCTATCGACAGGGGATCTCAAGTTGATTCCGTATTTCTAGATTTCCGGAAAGCTTTTGACACCGTTCCTCACAAGCGACTTCTAATCAAGCTGCGGGCCTATGGGGTATCGTCTCAGTTGTGCTACTGGATTCGTGATTTCCTGTCAGGAAGGTCGCAGTTCGTAGTAATAGACGGCAAATCATCGAGTAAAACTGAAGCGATATCAGGTGCTCCCCAAGGAAGCGTCCTGGGACCTCTGCTGTTCCTGATCTATATAAATGACCTGGGTGACAATCTGAGCAGTTCTGTTAGGTTGTTCGCAGATGATGCTGTAATTTACCGTCTAGTAAGGTCATCCGAAGACCAGTATCAGTTGCAAAGCGATTTAGAAAACATTGCTGTATGGTGTGGCAGGTTGCAGTTGACGCTAAATAACGAAAAGTGTGAGGTGATCCACATGAGTTCCAAAAGAAATCCGTTGGAATTCGATTACTCGATAAATAGTACAATTCTCAAGGCTGTCAATTCAACTAAGTACCTGGGAGTTAAAATTACGAACAACTTCAGTTGGAAAAACCACATAGATAATATTGTGGGGAAGGCGAGCCAAATGTTGCGTTTCATTGGCAGGACACTTAGAAGATGCAACAAGTCCACTAAAGAGACAGCTTACACTACACTCGTTCGTCCTCTGTTAGAATATTGCTGCGCGGTGTGGGATCCTTACCAGGTGGGATTGACGGAGGACATGGAAAGGGTGCAAAAAAGGCAGCTCGTTTTGTGTTATCACGTAGTAGGGGAGAGAGTGTGGCAGATATGATACGTGAATTGGGATGGAAGTCATTACAGCAAAGACGTTTTTCGTCGCGGCGAGATCTATTTACGAAATTTCAGTCACCAACTTTCTCTTCCGAATGCGAAAATATTTTGTTGAGCCCAACCTACATAGGTAGGAATGATCATCAAAATAAAATAAGAGAAATCAGAGCTCGAACACAAAGGTTTAGGTGTTCGTTTTTCCCGCGCGCTGTTCGGGAGTGGAATGGTAGAGAGATAGTATGATTGTGGTTCGACGAACCCTCTGCCAAGCACTTAAATGTGAATTGCGGAGTAGTCATGTAGATGTAGATGTAGTCATCAAGTAATAAAGAAAGTTAATATTGCAACTTAGACAGTTTTCTGCAATTTATTACGTAATTTGAAGAATGTGTTCAGTGACATTACCCAAGACGTGTGGATTAACACGCTTTCAAATGATTCGAAGTAATGGAAAAGTACGATACTCTTGACGAGGAATATTTAAAAAAATGTAATACAGAATCATTCATTAAGTACATTATATTAAAGTTAGAAACTATCGTCAAGTTAGTATAAGGTGATAACATTAGAAACTGGGAACTACGCAAAACTTTCTGGGCTAAAAAATCGATGTGAAGATGTTCAAATACAGTCTGAATTTTACTTCGTCTTTTTTCTATAGAAATGAGGAGAGAAGAAATCTTTTAATGGCCCCGTCGGTCAGAAATTCATCTTATTTGCAGCTGAGAAGTATTCTCGTCACTCGGAAGCGACATCGAAATCTTGCGGCGGAAACACTGCAGTTGCGGACAATTTTAAGTTTAGTGCAGACATAAAAGTCAAGTTCGGCGTTTGCAGGAAGTTTCTTGCACTGCGACGCCGTGCTGCGGTATACAGCTAAAAGCTTCCGGCCTCGCAGCCATTGTTATTAGGGTCTTTAGTTCCGAGGCTGTCGTAATAACACCGCTGCGACGTATCGGTAACACGGCTCGGAGCGGTAGCCCGAGAGAACATACAAGCCGCCAACACGTACTGCTGCAGTTTCTCGGCAGTTGCTTATATTACAAAATTAATGCACGAAGACGTGCTGCACTACCAGCTGCATACTGAATACAAGTATTTTCTAAGAAATGTAAACTGTTTACTGTAAATGGGAGTATTTCATAAACCAGCGGGAAAATGCTGCTGTCGTCGCACATCAAAGACGGATACCGGTGTCAGGCAATGAAAGCCTCGTAATTCCATTTTGCTAAATCTTACAGGAGAATCAAAAACGGTTTCTTAAAAAAAATACATAAAGTGAACCAGGTAAAGTTGCTGCATGTGCAACTGTATGGTAGAAGCCCAGTTACTGATACATTAGGGAAATTCATGCACTTTCAAATCTCTATTTGTTAAAGGAGATACTGATCACTGGAACTCAGGGTTTTCACAGACAGACGGAGTTACGAGGTTTTCATTGTCTACCATCGACATGCTCGTCCAAAGATTCTGACAGAGAAGTGGGCAACCAGCTGCCTTAGTCGTCATTCCGCCTTCCTCCGCAAAAATTTTGACATGCGAACATCGTCGCGCTCTTTTAATGCAGAACATTCTACATAATTTTACCCAGTCTCTCTTTGTAGTTAAACCTTTCTACTCAGCAACTCCATCTCACTGCTACTGTCCATATATGTCTCTCTCCCACTGTCTCCTATCTCTCACAGTGGCTTAGAATTCATCCCGCAGTTGAGCGCCCCACAAACCAAACATCATCATCATAGAATTCATCCCACTGCCACTGTCATCTCTCACTCACACTGTCTCCTTTTCTCATTCTTCCCATTAACACTCTCACCGCACCTGGGCAACATAAAAATTCTGGGGTGTCCAATTTATTCTACCCCCCTGTACCCACGTGTTTAAAATTCCAGTCCAAAACTCATTCTCCCTTTTACCTACATGGTAAAGATCGCTGGTGTGGGAGATCCAGACCCCTCCCCCCCCCCCCCCCCCCAAGTCTATGTATGGTCTCCACTCATCTCTCGTTTGCTCCCACTGCTTCTGTCTCCATCCAATTTTCTTTCTCTTTCACTGCTACTCACTTCTACTGACTATCAATATCTCCTTTCTCTTTAGCTCCCACTGCTATTGTCTTCATCGATCTGTCACTGACACTTTCTCTCTCGCACCATTGTCTCCTCTCTCTTTCTTATTGGCACTGCCTCCTCTCTTTTCCACCGTCACAGTCTCTCTGCTACTTTCTTTGAGCAAACAAAAGCATGAATATGTTCCCATGCCAAAAATTTTTGTGAGGGAGGCGGAATGAGGACTAAGGCTGCTGGTCCCCACATTTCTCTTTTTAAATAGCAACAGATTCGCCTTTCTGGTGCTCCAACAGGTGCATTTTTCAGCTGGTTCTCCTCTTTTACCTGGTACAGCAGTGTGTGCGGCTTATACAAAATAAATATGTAGGTTAGTAAACCTTTGCCCCCCCCCACCTCCCCCCATGGATCATGGACCTTGGCGTTGGTGGGGAGGCTTGCGTGTCTCAGTGATACAGATAGCCGTATCGTAGGTGCAACCACAACGGAGAGGTATCTGTTGAGAGGCCAGCCAAACGTGTGGTTCCTGAAAAGAGGCAGCAGCCTTTTCAGTTGTTGCAGGGGCAATAGTCTGGATTATTCACTGATCTGGCCTCTTAACATTAACTAAAACGGCCTTGCTTGCTGGTACTGCGAACGGCTGAAAGCAAGGCGCAACTACAGCCGTAATTTTTCCCGAGGGCATGCAGCTTTACTGCATGGTTAAATGATGATGGCGTCCTCTTGGGTAAAATATTGAGGAGTTAAAATAGTCCCCCATTCGGATCTCCGGGCGGGGACTACTCAAGAGGACGTCGTTATCAGGAGAAAGAAAACTGGCATTCTACAGATCGGAGCGTGGAATGTCAGATCCCTTAATCGGGCAGGTAGGTTAGAAAATTTAAAAAGGAAAATGGATAGGTTAAAGTTAGATATAGTGGGAATTAGTGAAGTTCCGTGGCAAGAGAAACAAGACTTCTGGTCAAGTGAATACAGGGTAATAAATACAAAATCAAATAGGGGTAATTCAGGAGTAGCTTTAATAATGACTAAAACAATAGGAGCGCGTATAAGCTAGTAAGAACAGCATAGTGAACCTTTTACTATTGCCAAGATAGGCACGAAGTCCACGCCTACCAAAGTAGTACAAGACAGTAGCCGACTAGCTCCGCAGATGACGATGAGATTGAAGAAATGTGTGAAGCGATAAAAGAAATTATTCAGATTGTTAAGGCAGACGAAAATTTAATAGTTATGGGGGCTGGAATTCAGTAGTAGGGAAAGGAAGAGAAGGAAAAGTAGTAGATGAATATGGGGTGGGGATAAGGAATGAAAGAGGAAGCCGCCTGGTAGAATCTTGCGCAGAGCGTGACTTCATCATAGCTAACACTTGGTTCAAGAATCATGAAAGAAGGGTGTATCTGGGGAAGAGGACTAGAGACACTGGAAGATTTCAGATACATTATATAATGGTTAGACAGAGATTTACGAACCAGGTTTTAAATTGTAAGACATTTACAGGGGCAGATGTGGGCTCTCACCACAATTTCTTGACTATGAACTGTAGACTAAAACTGAAGAAACTGCAAAAAGGTAGGAATTTAAGGAGATGGGACTTGAATAAACTGAAAGAAACAGAGGCTGTAGAGAATTTCAGAGGGAGCATTAGGGAACGATTGACAAGAACAGGGGAAAGAAATACGGTGGAAGAAGAATGGGTAGCTTTGAGAGGTGAAATAGTGAAAGCAGCAGAGGGTCAAGTAGGCAAAAAATACAAGGGCTAGTAGAAATCCATGGGTAACAGAAGAGATATTCAATTTAATTGATGAAAAGAGAAAATATAACAATGCAGTAAATGAAGCAATCGAAAAGGAATACAAACTTCTCAAAAATGAGATCGATTGGAAGTGCAAAACAGCTAAGCAAGGATGGTTATAGGACAAATGCATGCAGAGGCATATGTCACTAGGGGTAAGATAGATACTGCCTACAGGAAAATAAGGAAAGCTTTGGAGAAAAGAGAACCGCCTGTATGAATATCAAGAGCGCACATGGAAAACCAGTCCTAAGCAAAGAAGGGAAAGCAGAATGGAGTATGTAGAGGGTCTATACAAGGGCGATGTACTTAAGGGCGATATTATGGAAATGGAAGAGGATGTAGATGAAGATGATATGGGAGATATGATATTGCGTGAAGAATTGACAGAGCACTGAAATACCTAAGTCAAAAAAAGGCCCCGAGAGTAGACAACATTCCATTAGAACCACTAATAACCTTGGAGAGCCAGCCATGACGGAACCCTACCATCTGGTGAGCAAGATGTATGAGACAGGTGAAATACCCTCAGATTTTAATCCCAAGGAAAGCAGGTGTCGACAGGTGTGAAAATTACCGAACTATCAGATTAATAAGTCATGGCTGCAAAATACACTCCTGGAAATGGAAAAAAGAACACATTGACACCGGTGTGTCAGACCCACCATACTTGCTCCGGACACTGCGAGAGGGCTGTACAAGCAATGATCACACGCACGGCACAGCGGACACACCAGGAACCGCGGTGTTGGCCGTCGAATGGCGCTAGCTGCGCAGCATTTGTGCACCGCCGCCGTCAGTGTCAGCCAGTTTGCCGTGGCATACGGAGCTCCATCGCAGTCTTTAACACTGGTAGCATGCCGCGACAGCGTGGACGTGAACCGTATGTGCAGTTGACGGACTTTGAGCGAGGGCGTATAGTGGGCATGCGGGAGGCCGGGTGGACGTACCGCCGAATTGCTCAACACGTGGGGCGTGAGGTCTCCACAGTCGCCAGTGGTCGGCGGAAGGTGCACGTGCCCGTCGACCTGGGACCGGACCGCAGCGACGCACGGATGCACGCCAAGACCGTAGGATCCTACGCAGTGCCGTAGGAGACCGCACCGCCACTTCCCAGCAAATTAGGGACACTGTTGCTCCTGGGGTATCGGCGAGGACCATTCGCAACCGTCTCCATGAAGTTGGGCTACGGTCCCGTTAGGCCGTCTTCCGCTCACGCCCCAACATCGTGCAGCCCGCCTCCAGTGGTGTCGCGACAGGCGTGAATGGAGAGACGAATGGAGACGTGTCGTCTTCAGCGATGAGAGTCGCTTCTGCCTTGGTGCCAATGATGGTCGTATGCGTGTTTGGCGCCGTGCAGGTGAGCGCCACAATCAGGACTGCATACGACCGAGGCACACAGGGCCAACACCCGGCATCATGGTGTGGGGAGCGATCTCCTACACTGGCCGTACACCACTGGTGATCGTCGAGGGGACAGTGAATAGTGCACGGTACATCCAAACCGTCATCGAACCCATCGTTCTACCATTCCTAGACCGGCAAGGGAACTTGCTGTTCCAACAGGACAATGCACTTCCGCATGTATCCCGTGCCACCCAACGTGCTCTAGAAGGTGTAAGTCAACTACCCTGGCCAGCAAGATCTCCGGATCTGTCCCCCATTGAGCATGTTTGGGACTGGATGAAGCGTCGTCTCACGCGGTCTGCACGTCCAGTACGAACGCTGGTCCAACTGAGGCGCCAGGTGGAAATGGCATGGCAAGCCGTTCCACAGGACTACATCCAGCATCTCTACGATCGTCTCCATGGGAGAATAGCAGCCTGCATTGCTGCGAAAGGTGGATATACACTGTACTAGTGCCGACATTGTGCATGCTCTGTTGCCTGTGTCTATGTGCCTGTGGTTCTGTCAGTGTGATCATGTGATGTATCTGACCCCAAGAATGTGTCAATAAAGTTTCCCCTTCCTGGGACAATGAATTCACGGTGTTCTTATTTCAATTTCCAGGAGTGTACTTACACGAATTCCTTACAGACGAATGGAAAAATTTGTAGAAGCGGATCTCGGGGAAAATGAGTTTGGATTCCGTAGAGATGTTGGAACATGAGAGGCAATACTGACCCTACGACTTATCTTAGATTAAGGAAAGGCAAACTTATGTGTCTAGTATTTGTAGACTGAGAGAAAGATTTTGATAATGTTGAATGGAAAACTTTCTTTCAAATTCTGAAGGTTACAGGGATAAAAGACAAAGAGCGAAATGCTATTTACAATTTATACAGAAACTAGATAGTTATGAGAGTCGAGGGGCACGAAAGGGAAGCTGTGTTTGAAAAGGGAGTGAGACATGGCTATAGCCTATCCCCGATGTTATTCAATCTGTATACTGAGCAAGCAGTAAAGGAAACAAAAGAAAAATTTGCAGTAGGAATTAAAATCCATGTAGAAGAAATTCTGTCAGAGGTAGCAATGGACCTGGAAGAGCAGTTGAACGGAATGGACAATATGTTGAAAGGAGGATATAAGATGAACATCAACAAAAATAAAACGAGGATAATGGAATGTATTCGAATTAAATCAGGTGATGCTGAGGTAATTAGATTAGGAATTGAGATACATAAGGTAGTAGATTACTTTTGCTATCTGGGGAGTAAAATAACTAATGATGGTCAAAGTAGAGAGAATAGAAAATGTAGACTAGTTCTCGCAAGTGAAGCGTTCCGGAAGAAGAGAAATTTGTTAACATCAAGTATAGATTTAAGTGTCAGGAAGTCTTTTCTGAAAGTATTTGTATGGAGTGTGGCCATGTATAGAACCGAAACGGACGATAAATAGTTTAGACAAGAAGAGAGTAAAAGCTCTCGAAATGTAGTACTACAGAAGAATTCTGAAGATTAGATGGGTAGATCAAGTAACTAATGAGGAGGTGCTGTATATAATTGGGAAGAAGAGGAATTTGTGGCACAACTTGACTAGAAGAAGCGATTGGTTGGTAGGGCACGTTCTGAGGCATCAAGGGATCACCAATTTAGGATTGGAGGAAAGCGTGGGGGGGTAAAATTCTTAGTGTGAGACCAAGAGATGAATATACTAAGCAGATTCAGAAGGATGTAGGTTGCAGTAGTTACTCGGAGATGAAGAAGCTTACACAGGATAGAGTAACATGGAGAGTTGCATCAAACAAGTCTCTGGACTAAAGAGCACAACAACAATGCTTTGGCAGTTTATTTATGTACTTCGACACATATAACAACCAAATAAGTACGCATATATACGGTTAACACAAAATCGTTCAATTTACATTTTTCCTGGATACTTTTCTCATCGATGGCAACTCACCTAAAACGATCAGTGCATGATTTGTATCCTAAAAAAGTGAAAATGTTATTAGAAATATAGTGCTGAATTTGCAGTTTTACATAATTTTTGGCAGTCATTTTAAGTATTCTCGGGCGTATTAAAACGCTTTTTAGCTAATTTTTTTTATCACTGCAGTACTTTTTGGGCGTATTTTTACAGGCGTGAAATGCCCATTATAGAGACACAGCGCGTTATAAAGTTTTTTGGTGTAATAATGCTGTCTTAAAACATTTTTGGTTACATCAGAACCCCTGCGATGCCCCTAGAACCCCTACCATATGTTCACTAATTCAATTGGAAGTACGTTTACGTCTCAGAACGGATATTACGTGCATATGTATATGCATAAGTGCAGTAACTTTGAACTCTCTATTTCGGTAACGGATAAGTATATCGAAAAAAGTTCCAAGCTTCCTAGAGGACATCATCTTAAGAGTATATAATAAAACTTTCTACGATTTTCCATGAATAAAAGTTATAGAAGTGGCCATTCGCACAATTGGTTTATTTGGTAGCCAAAACTCATGGTGTTTCGGTTTATCTTGGTAACGGATACAGTGTTTCGAAAACAGGAAAATGAGGTAAAAATTTGAGCCATTTGCTATGGTAATTTATTTAGATCATTGCGGCCAACTATGTAAAAACTCCAAAAAACCCACTTTGCATTTTTTTTGCATAAGTACGGTAACTTTGAACCTCTCGAGTGGGGTAATGACACCGGAAAAAGTTTCGAAGTTCCCCGAGAATATCATCTTAGAAACATATAGTAAAAATTTCGACAATCTGCCATGAACTGAAATTATAGAAGTGACCATTCTCACAATTGGTGCTTTTTGTACCCAAAAATCATGACTTTTCGGGGTTTTCCCAGGACCCGCCGGTGAACAAGTGGTGCTTTTATGTGTCGTCTAAGGTCCACCTTAGACCACAGTGTAAATCAACCATTTGATTTACTCAATTTTCCTGGGCTGGAGGAAGTGTGTAATGTTTAAATTTTGACCCTGTACTGTGGGATAGCTACAGTACGCCCGTTCTTCCGAAAAATATACAAATGGTCCCTAGGCCAAAGGCTTTCCAAGACCCTTGTCACCTTATGCCAGTGATCAATATAATAATAGTCCTGAGCCCCTGAAAATTCGCATTTTCGAGTGCGTCTTTTTGGAACGTACTAGTTTCTTTGATACTGATAGCACAACAGAAATGACATTCGTACATAGCCAATATACAATTTCAGCCATTTCTTCTAATCTGTGAAGGGTATAAAGTTTCTATGTGAGAGTTCACAGATGGGCCTTGTAAATTTCAATGAAATGGCGGAATGTTTTCAAGCGCCATTGGTGTCATTAACCGCGAATCCCTTTGTTCTTCTGTCAAACTGTAAAACAGATGCAACACGCAGTTGATGGTTTGTAGATGTTTTAAGTGATATGCGTCACATACTTTGTACACATGGATAAAGACGCGCATCGTGCAGTGACAAAACATTTTTGTTTTAAAAAGATGAAATATAGTTCAGACATAGGCGAAATTAGGGAAATTTAATAACTATTCTGACGAGTATTGGAAAACGCATATCACTGCCTCTGGGATGACAGTAGGTAGTGGACCGAAATAGAGTAAAATATACAACGAATCAGTTACTGGGCGTTTCAGCAGCGCACCTTGCTCCTTCCCAGTTAGAAGAATGCTTGAGTTCTAATTGGACACTGTTCGCTGAACAAACCCCGGCGAATCGGACTGCTTCAATCGTATTGGCTATAGGCATGCGGCAGTCGCCGGCCGGAGTGGCCGTGCGGTTCTAGGCGCTTCAGTCTGGAACCGCTTGACCGCTACGGTCGCAGGTTCGAATCCTGCCTCGGGCATGGATGTGTGTGATGTCCTTAGGTTAGTTGGGTTTAAGTAGTTCTAAGTTCTAGGGGACTGATGACCATAGATGTTAAGTCCCGTAGTGCTCAGAGCCATTTGAACCATGCGGCAGTCAGGAAAAAACTGGAGCCGTCTCAACTGCGTGAAAACCAGGCATGATAGATTCGTAACGTTCCTTTGTAAATGGCGGATCACATACAGCCTTGAATGTGACTGTAGTGCAAAGGAGCAAACAGTAGACCACATTATTCACGAATATGCACTACAAAAATTTAAAGGAGACCGGAACCACATCATAAAGGTCTGTCTCAAGGCAATAGCATGTTTAAGGCCCCTGGTCACCGAATTATGCAACCGTGAAATTATTGATGTCTCCAAATGTTCATTTGCTGTATTTTTACTCTAATCTGCTAACGTTATCGTGTGTTTGTTTTGTATCCTATTTTTATGTTTTACACGTGTCGCATGTTTCTGTAGTTTTGTCATGCGATAAATTACACTAAAAGGTAAGAAAGTAAAATACTGGATAAGTATGATCATTAGAACACTGCGGATTTCGCGCGTTGGATACAACCGAATGTAGTTTTTTCGGAATTAACGGTCGATAAATTTCGTGATGTCGTGCTAGGGGACCGTCCACTGTCGCTTTAGGTTTCCTGAGACTTCTGACTTGGTAAGTAGTTCATGTGATCGGGTATATAATATCTTGAATAAAATTCTTAGTCGAAAAATCAACAGTGCGCAATAGCTTCAGCGTTTGTTGGTTCCGGATCAAAAGCACTCGGCGAAGGATATTTGAATACAATGTTTGTAAAATATGAATCATAATCTGAAAGATTTCTCGCGTTGTGCAGTGGTGACTAAAAGCTCGACGTGCATCCACCGTTACACAAAAAAGGCAGAAGTACGGTCGAACAGAGCGCTGGGAGCGAAGTTCCTCGCGACGAAATCCTTGTATGAAGTATTCTCGGTCAACTTGCGATGCCAAATTGGAGTCAAAATTCGAGCGTCGACTATTACTTCCGTCGCCTTTGTAAGGACCAGCTGGTTGTCGTTACTTCCGCTGTGATGGCGAAACTGAAAGTGCTCCGCAAAAGGTGCTGGCGGCATTATCTCGTGACCCACGTGGCGTCATCGTGTCTAAGAATTTGTAAAAAGTGGGCGTGTCCACCAGATGGCGCTTCCGCCATCGCAGGCTGTCTTCGATCACGCGATTGCCATGTGAAATTACATTAGCACGACACCAGCCTGACATTTACGTCTAGTGATGGGATCAGTTTCATTATGATGGATATCCATATCTAGCTCAAGCTATGTTATTTTACTCCCATTTTTTATTTCCCTCGACTGAACTCTTGAATGCCGTGCTAGTAGGGGCCTTTTTTCATTTCGACCCACTGTATTTTCCCGACATGGCACACCAGTGACTTCTTCGTCTTTCCTTGGAAGAAGAAAAAATTGCATGGCTACTACTTCTGGAATGATGACGAGCTGATTCTTGGGGTGAAATGAGATTTCTACGGTCAGAGCCTCCGTCACGTACTCCATCGCTGGGTTTAATGTGTCACATTGAAGGGCGAATACTTAGAGAAGGGGTAACACAATAAGCAAGTTTCATTGTCACAGCCTGTTTTTTTTTTACGTGATGATTAAAATTGTATGATTGCGGCTCGTAGTTGATTATCTTGATACACAGTCATCGGCTTCTGTAGCTCACATGCCAACATAGGCCTCGGACTGTGCTACAGACCAGTCTGTCATCCGAGACTGGATTCCAGAAAGTAACATAGAGGCAAAATTAGCACTCTCAATGTTTTGTTCAGAAAAAAACATTTTAATAGAGCTTGAGACCAAAGTGATTCGTTATCTGAAAATAATTCATTGTCCAACACACTCGCACTAATTTCCAAATGAAATGACCGATTTCGTCCGGCATCGGCCATTCTGAGATCTACATGAGTAATTTGTCAGTAGCCTTTCAGGGGTTTGTATTTTCAGTACGAGAACACCCTCGTGTGCGCTGCCTGACAAAGAAGTGAAGCCCCTAGAAAATTTCGTCGGGTGTCAATGTAGCTTAGTGCGAACACTCTCCATCGGGGAGTATATAAATGATTGTAGTTGCATTTCTCTCTGACTGATAGAATGGCCAGCAGAGTGTATTAGCGACGTTCGTGTTTAGTATTGTTAACAGGCCTGGTACGGTATTTAAGGGAGGTCGACAGCGTCAGATGTTGAGTGAAGGACACGAAGATGCTGTGTACTCATGTGAGACAGCGATATCCACTACTGACAGAGTTTCAAAGGGGCTAATTGTGTACCTCCATTAGGCCCGCTGGTCGAATCGTACCATATCCAGATTTTGGACATTCAGATGTGGCAGTGGCCCTGTGCTGGACTGCATGGGAACTGAAGTCAGGCATACTCGTCATCAAGGTTCCAATCGACCACGTCTGACCACCACAAGGGAAGATCACCGTATTGTGAACCAATAACCCTTTAACACCGGGGACAAGTAGTGGACTTCCCGCAGCATTCATCCATCACCATTGGTCGGGGGTTAGCAGTAGCCGAACTAAGGAATTACTGTCCCATGTGTAGGCTGCCGTTAACACCACTACACAAACGGCTGCGTTTGGAGAGGTGCCCTGACCAGGAGCACAGAATGCTGATGAATGACTTTGTATTGTGTTCAGCAATGAATCGTGGTTTTGGGCTGCTCCATATGACCATCGTCGGCGAGTGTGTCAGCACATAGAGAGAGGTTTCATTCTTCCAGTGTTCTGGAGAGGAACATCGGTGTTACTTCCGTTGTCATCGTGTGGGAAGTCATCGGCTATGACTTCAGGGCAGCTGTGGTACTAATTGACGGACATCCGGCCTCCTCATGTGTTACCTCTCAGCCGACAGTATCGTGATGGCGTTTTTGAACAGGACAACGCTCGTCCACACGTGGTACATGTCTCTGCGAACTGTGTGCGTGGTGTTGGGGTACTCTCGTGTCCAACAAGACCCCCGGATCTGTCCCCAATGAAAAACGTGTGTGGGACCATCTCAGACGTGGACTCTGTCCGTGTGCCGGTATCCAGGATATCAACGGCAAGATAAGACGGGTCATACTGACAAGTTTCATGTAAATTTCACTCTGTTTTCTAATCACTGAAATAAAAGGAAAAAACGTAAGCCCCACGAAGGTTCATTTTCTTTTCTCATCTCTTCTGCGTACTTCACTTTTTTTGTCAGGCGGTATACTCGTATGGTAATTGGCAACGTGGTTTCCACAGTGGGGAGATTGCGTCATGGGATGTATTTCATTATATGAGTCACATTATTTTAGTGTATTTAAATTTTGACGTAGTATGCATCAGTCCTCGTTTAATTTTTTTTATTTGTTTGCCTTATACACCGCGTACTCACATTAGTGTGACCTCTGCCTAAGTTGGACGCCAAAGTGCAAGAACCACTCACAGGCGGCAGGTGGCAGCACTAACAGTGGAGAGTACTTAAAGCGTGTTGGGGTGAGGGAGGGGGGGGGGGGGCGACGGGTGTGGAAAGAGACGGAAAACGGCGCAGTTGTTGTCGTAATGCGGAAACTGAGCGAGTTATCTGATGTATGAAAGTAAGGGCACGACCATTAGATTCAGGACAAGGGTGGAAGCATTTCCGAAACATTTAAGTTTGTATACTGTTCGCGTGCTGCTGTAGTTAAGGTACGCGGTGCATGGCAAAATGGCGCTGTTCAAAACCGGTACCGAGACAACTATGGTGCCAAAGAGGATAGGGTGAACGATGGCTGTGGAGGGTATGTACGGGCAAATAGGCGAGCAACTGACCGCCTCTGAGCAGGCGCCTGATTCATGTACCCATGCTGACTGTTGTTCATTGGCGACGAAGGCTGGAATTTTCACGTCAGTACCGCAACTGGACGTCCATTGAGTGATGACGGGTGGCCTTTTCAGATGAATAACGCCGGGGGCGTGCGCGGTGTGGAACGTCTGAAGACAAACACCTTACAACAGTTGTCAGAAGGGTCCAGGCCGGAGGACATTACCTGGGTGATCTGGTCGTTCTGGAAGGCACAGTATGAATTCATCCTTCGGGACTATCACCACCACTACAAGCAGTATATTTTTTTCCTCGGCACCATGGCGTCTACCAGCAGGACAATGCAACATACCACGCAGCTCGCAGTGTACGTTGCCTGGTTCTAAGAACACTGGTATGACCATACTCCCAGGCCAGCAGACTCCCCGGATTTAAACCAAATCGAGAACCTATGGGACCACCTCGACCGGGCTGTTCCCGTTATTGATCCTCTACCGAGAAACAGTGCAGCTGTCACGGTACTGGAGTTGGCATGGCTGCACATCCCTGTAGGTACCATCCAGAAGCTCACTGCTCCTCTTCCTGTACGTCCACCGATCGAGGTGGCGCAGTGGTTAGCACACTGGACTCGCAATCGGGAGGACGACGGTTCAATCCCGCGTCCGGCCATCCTAATTTAGGTTTTCCGTGATTTCCCTAAATCGCTCCAGGCAAATGCCGGGATGGTTCCTTTGAAAGGGCACGGCCGGCTTCCTTCCCCGTCCTTCCCTAAACCGCTGAGACCGATGACCTAGCAGCTTGGTCTCTTCCCCCAAACAACCCAACCCAAACCTGTACGTCCCGTAGCAATCCGCGCTGCAAAACGTGGTCATTCAGACTTTTGACAGGTGCTCACCATTAACCCTCTGCTGAGCACCTGGGGCCTTTTGAAGAGTAGTTGTAAATCGAGGGGACTGATGACCTCAGATGTTAAGTCCCATAGTGCTTAGAGCCATTTTTGAACCTGCATCCTTTCATGTCCATTGTGCATTCCGACGGACTTGTGTAATTCCAGAGGACACTGCGACACCCCACAGATCCAGAATTGCTTCAGAGTGGCTCGTTGAACACTCTTCTGAGTTTACAGTTACACTGGCCACCAAACTCCGCAGACATGAACATTATTGAGCAGATCTGGGATTTCTTGCAACATGCTGTCCAGAAGAGACCTCCACCCTCTCGTACTCTCACAAATTTATGGACAGCCTTGCCAGGAATCATGGTGTCGATTTCCTCCAGCAGTACCCCAGACATTAGTCGAGTCTATGCCGCATCGTGTTGCGGCACTTCTGCGTGCTCGCGGGGGCCGTACACGATATTAGAGAGGTGTGCCAGTTTCTTTGGCTCTTCAGTGTAAAATGAAATGCCACCTGAATTACCCGGCTTTTGGCGAATTTCACTGATAGTTTTCGGATAAGCTCGGCGTACGGACGTCCGTGTCGTGACGTATTGAGTGGAGAAGCACCTACAATAGGTGGTGACGTGCCGGCAACTGTAGTCGCCAGCCAGCGGCGGTACAAATTATCTGCGCCCTTGCAGGGCCGGGCGCCTCTGCAGCGGGCATAATACATCACAGAGCGACGCCGGCAGCAGGCCTGAGAGGCTCCGTGACCGCCACTCGACCGTGAACCTGATAATGAAAGTCGTTACTGATTTAAAACTGCGCCGCGCCGCGCACCACTCGCTCTATCCGCCCAAAGCACATTTCTCACCCGCGGCCAGAAATTCAGTCACGGCGCCCGGCACAATATTCTGCTCTTCTCTACCCCTGCCGCGCCGCTCACTGCAGTCGCTCATCGGCCTTTTCCGCGGAACTCTCGCCGACACAATCCTCAGATTTATGTGCTGCTGATAGATAGGAGCGGACAGCAACGGACGGGGGACAAAATTAACTGGACTGTTAAAATTTTTTTTAAAAAAGTGAGATACATGTACTGCTGCAACACTCTTTCCCCTGCATCGGTCCCTCGCCGTGAGCAATGTGATATACGTGCTGATGGACGGTTGCTTCCGTTTTCTTTTATGAGCAGAAAACTTTCCACGAGTGCTTACTAGAAACGATAGTTTATCCATAAAGACGGAGCATGAAAACAAAAATTATTTAAATAATTGGTAAGACAAGGTGCTCCTTCTACATCTACATCCATACTCCGCAAGCCACCTGACGGTGTGTGGCGGAGGGTACCTTGAGTACCTCTATCGGTTCTCCCTTCTATTCCAGTCTCGTATTGTTCGTGGAAAGAAGGATCGTCGGTATGCCTCTGTGTGGGTTCTAATCTCTCTGATTTTATCCTCATGGTCTCTTCGCGAGATATACGTAGGAGGGAGCAATATACTGCTTGATTCTTCGGTGAAGGTATGTTCTCGAAACTTTGACAAAAGCCCGTACCGAGCTACTGAGCGTCTCTCCTGCAGAGTCTTCCACTGGAGTTTATCTATCATCTCCGTAACGCTTTCACGATTACTAAATGATCCTGTAACTAAGTGCGCTGCTCTCCGTTGGATCTTCTCTATATCTTCTATCAACCCTATCTGGTACGGATCCCACACTGCTGAGCAGTATTCAAGCAGTGGGCGAACAAGCGTACTGTAACCTACTTCCTTAGAAGGTCGGCCACTGATCCTATGCACTGAGGTGACAAAAATCAATGGTTAAAATGGTTCAAATGGCTCTGAGCACTAAGGGACTCAACTGCTGCGGTCATTAGTCCCCTAGAACTTAGAACTAGTTAAACCTAACTAACCTAAGGACATCACAAACATCCATGCCCGAGGCAGGATTCGAACCTGCGACCGTAGCGGTCTTGCGGTTCCAGACTGCAGCGCCTTTAACCGCACGGCCACTTCGGCCGGCAATCAATGGTTAGCGTTTTGCGAATGTACAGATGGTGGTAGCATAGCTTACAAAAGAGCTCTGCATCTTTTGGGATGGCTATCATTTGTGCTCAGGTGGTTCATATGAAAATGTTTCCGACTTGATTATGACCGCAGGACGAGAATTAACAGCCCTGAACGCGGAGTACCAATTGGACCTAGACACATGGGATATTCTGTTTCGGAAATCCTTAAAGGAATTCAATGTCTGAGATCCACAGTGTCAAGAGCGTGCTGGAAATATTTCAGGCATTGTCTTTCACCACGGACAACGCAGCGGCCAACGGCCTTAACGACCGAAAGCAAAGGTGTTTGTTAGTGCGAACAGACAAGCAACACCGCATGAAATAGCCGCATAAATCAATGTGGGACGTACGACAAATGTGTGCGTTAGGACAGTGCGGCGAACTGTGTCGTTAACAGGCTATGGCAGCAGACGATCGACGTGAGTACATTTGCTAGCAGCAGGACATCACCTGCAGCACATTTCCTGGGCTCGTGACCATATCGGTTGGATCGTAGGCGATTTGAAACCCGTTGCCTGGTCAGATGAACCCCAATTTCAGTTGTAAGAGCTGATGGTAGGGTTCGAGTGTGGCGCAGACCCCACGAAGCCATGGACCCAAGCTGTCAACAAGACACTGTGCAAGATGGTGGTGGCTCCATAATGGTATGGGCTGTGATTACATGGAATAGACTGTGTTGTCTGGTCCAACTGAATCGATCGTGGACTGGAAATGGTTATGTTCGGCCACTTAGAGACCATTTTTAGTCATTCATGGACTTCATGTTCCCCAACAAAGGTGGAAGTTTTATGGGTGACAATGCGCCATCTCAGCGGGCCACAGTACTTCGCGATTGGTTTGAAGAACATTCTGGACATTTCAACCGAATAGTTAGGCCAGTCAGATGGCCTGGCATGAATCCCATTGAACATTTATGGGACGTAATCGAGAGGTCAGTTCGTGCAGAAAATCCTGGGCTGGCAACACTTCAGCAATTATGGACGGCTATAGGGGCGGCATGGCTCAATATTTCTGCAGGTGACTTTCAGCGATTTGTTGACTCCATTCCGCGTAGAGTCGCTGCACTACGTCGGGCAAAAGAAGGTCCGACACGATTTTAGAAACTAACCCATTACTTTTGTTATCTCAGTGTACATTAAAAACCGCGCTAGTTAGAATGAGGATCCTGCGGATACGCACTGAGAAACACGTTAAACGCCTCCTGCCGTGCAAATCACCGAAGTGAAGCAAGCTAACCAAGTCAGTGTCAGAACTCACGTCACTGGAGCGCAAAATAGAGCAACGCGTTAAAATCAAGTTTTGCTTCAAATTAGAGGAAACGGTGACGGAGATGCATGGTATGTTTTTACGGGTGTTCAATGTTGAAGCAGTGAGTGTAATTCGGGGGTATGAGTGGTTTAAACCTTTTGGAGACAAAAGGGAGGTGTCGAGGATAGGCGGTGTTCGGGTCGACCGTCAATAAGCACAATACGGAGCAACATCGAACAAGGGGGCGGATGCTTGCAGATTGTCGGCGGCGCCCCTTTGAGAACGATAGCAGAAGATTTGAATATGAGCAAAGACAGTGTAAGCACTGTTGTTCACGAACATTTGAAAAGGTGAAAGAGCTGTGTTCGGTTTGTGCCGCACTCTCTGACACACGAAGAGAAGCAGACTAGTTTGGAAACGTCTGGACATTTCATCGACGTGTCTGACCGGAATCCACAGTTTTTGGAAACCATCATTACAGAGGTGAGGCCTGATGCTACCAATACGATAAGGATACCGAGGGCCAGGCAGTGGCATTGTGTTCATAGTGTTCCCCACATCCCAAAAGAAGTCGGATGACAGATTAACCCTTGTGGTATCAAGGGGAGGGGGAGGGACGTACTCTGCGCCCACCTTTTGAAAATACTGTAATATACTCAGCTACTGTATGTTATAAAATCTTGAAAAAAGTATTTATAATTTTTATGAAGTCTTCTACCAGATTCCATAAATATTTTAATTTTTTTGGTTACATTTAACCCATAAATTTCATCTCAATAGTAGACGTGAATTTTGACAGTGGATGTGTTGTTTAAATTTTCATGTACAGAACTCTAAACATCGGTATCTCTCTAGAAAGTATGTTGCCAAAGAAAGTTAATAATTAACGAAGTTTATATTTAAAAATTTTTTTCGTGGTGGTCATCAACTAATCAACTACCTCTCCCCTCCCCTCTCCTCCAAGCCAACAACAATTAACAAATTTTCTTTTTTTTAAGGTGGCCTGAAGTACCTCTCACCCCCATGATAAAACATGCTACTGAAAATACGCCGGTATTCCGGGGTTAAGACGATGTTGATCGCCTTTTTCAGCAGTAAGGGTTTGATGCATCATGAGTTTCCATCCGAAGGTCAAACTGTGAAGTTTACGAGGAATTTATAAAAGGGCTGCTGCAATGCATGCCGCTGCGTTCAATCAAAGCTGTACCGTAGTGGACAGTGGAATTTTCTCCACGACAACGGCCATCTGATATGCGTACTTGACTTCGTCGCTCAACGCAAGGTGACTGGTCTTCAGCGCCCTCCTTATTCTCCATATTTGGCTCCGACAGACTTCTTTTTGTTTCCCCGCCTTAAATTAGGACCTGGAAGGTTTACGCTTCGCAGACGTACCTCCGATTCCACAAGATGCGTTTGCAGACTGAATCCAACAGCTCTACAGCCGATGTAAGGACTGTGTTGTAACAAATGGTGATTAATTCGAAGACAAGTAGACGTATTTTGTTTGCAGCTCTTTCATCTTTTAGATTCTGAGGCCATTCACAGGATTTTTCAGACCCGAGCAGCTGTGTACAGAGCTGTGTACCGAGTTCGGTGCACAACTGCTCGCCGCGTTTAGTTCCGGTGCAGCTCTCGCGGCCTACCGAAAAATGATTCAAATGGCTCTGAGCACTATGGAACTTAACATCTGAAGTCATCAGTCCCCTAGAATGTAGAACTACTTAAACCTAACTAACCTAATGACATCACACACAACCATGCCCGTGGCAGGATTCGAACCTGCGACCGTAGCAGTCGCGGCCTACCGACCTCGTCCGCTCAGTGGGGCCTGCTATTTCTCTTCCGCCCAAGTAATGTAGCTTATGACTAGTTACTACGGCGCTACAGTTTTATACTTGACATGGCCAAATTTTGGCATGCAGTAGTTTAGTATCACTCGGTTCTGAAGAAGGCCAAATTATTTTGGCTAAAACCTGGGTAAAGTTTGGTTTCTATTTGCAACTGAGGCTGACGGTTTACATGTTCAGTACATAGAGATCTTGCGCGTCCAGATCTTCTGAAAAAACGCCTCAGAGGAAAAACTCAAGATGTAAATGAGTCTTTAAACAGTTTTGCATGTACCAAGGTGCCCAAATGGTGTCAAGAATGCCTTTAAGACGGTAAAGACGCCATTACCAACGCCTCACTGAGTTTGAACGAGGACGTGTAATAGGGCTATGAGAGAAACTGGATGCACCTTTTGTGATTTTGCAGAAAGACTTGGCACGACTGTAGCCACTGTACCTGTTTGCTGGCAGCGGTAGTCACGAGAATCTACTGTCGAAAGAAGACCGGGCTCCGGACGGCCACGTGGAACTACCGAGAGAGAAGACCATCGCGTTCAGCGTATGGCTCTGGCGCTTCGTACTGCATTTGCAGCAGCAATCTGAGCAGCAGTTGGCTCCACAGTGACACAACGAACTGTTACAAACCGGTAATCCCCAAGGGCAACTCCGAGCGAGACGCCCTGTAGCGTGAGTTCCACTGATCCAAACCACTACCGTTTGCGACTTCATTGGTGTCAAGCGAAAACTAGTTGGAGGGCAGGGTGGAGATCTGCTGAGTTTTCTGATGAAAGGTGTTTTTGCCTCGGTGCCAGTGATGGCCATGTGTTGGTTAGAAGGAGATCAGTTGAGGGTCTGGAACCAACCTGTCTGAGTGCTATACAGACTGGCCCTTCACTTGGAGTTACGATCTGGGATGTGATTTCATATGACAGCAGGAGCACTGTCGTGGTTATCCCACACAACGTGACTCGAAGTTTGTACGTTAGTCTGGTGATTTGACCTGTTGCGCTGTCATTCACGAAGAGCGTTAGAGGGGGTGTTTGCCAGGAGGACAAGGCTCGCCCACATACCGCTGTTGTAACCCCACATGCTCCACGGAGTGTCGACATGTTGCCTTGGCCTGCTCGATCATCAGATGTGTCTCCAGTCGAGCATATATGGGACATCATCGGACGACAACTACAGCTTCATCTACAAACAGCTTTAATCGTCCCTGTATTGACCAACCAAGCGCAACAGGTATGGAACGCCATACAACAGACTGACATCCGGTGCATGTACAAAGCAATGTGTGCACATTGGCGTGGCTTGCATTCAAATTTCTGGCTGTTACACCGGTTATTGATGTACCAGCGTTCACATTTGCGTTGGATTATCTCGCGCTTACATTAACCTGTGATCTTGCAGTGTTAATCACTTAAATGTGTTATCAGACTAATGCATTTCCGAAATTTCATTACTCTACAACAATTATTTTTTGGCGCTGTGATTTTTTTCCATCAGTGTTGACTGCGTTCATCTTGTTTACTTCAAGAATATGGAAGGAACACGGCTACCGTATGACCCTTTGAAAGGAATTACCCTGGCCTCAATCGAATTAAGGAAACCACAGAACACCGAATGCAGTATATTCAGACGGGAATTCGAACCCCAGTCGTGTATAATACTAGTGCAGTCCGTTATCTCCTATGCACCTCATAATTACGACACAACACATTATGTCGAATTCCGCCCATCAATGAACCCTTTGTCTAAACTCATATCTGGGTAAATATTCAATATTTACATGAATGCTCCCTGGAAATCACGAAATGCAGAGTTAATGACAGGATTGCATTATACATTTTACTGCGTCTTACAATAGTCTCGCCTAGAATACACACAACACTTATTTTCTGAAACACATTTTGCGTTAGACAGGGAAATTGTCCATTTCTGGGAAAATTATTAAATCCAAAGACAAGATGTATTTCATAATTCCGTAGCACATGGAAACATTGTCTTGTAAGTTGTACACTCTGCTGCGGTTAATAGGTGATCGGAAAATTTGGTATAATCTAACGACTTCCACTGCATATTTTTCATTTTCGAAAAATGGTTCAAATGGCTCTGAGCACTATGGGACTTAACATCTGTGGTCATCAGTCCTCTAGAACTTAGAACTACTTAAACCTAACTAACCTAAGGACATCACACACATCCATGCCCGAGGCAGGATTCGAACCTGCGACCGGAGCGGTCACGCGGTTCCAGACTGAAGCGCCTAGACCGCACGGCCACACCGGCCGGCCTTCATTTTCGCATCAATCTAAGAATCGTAAAAAATATCACTTATTAAAATGCACTGAGCTACCGTGACGTTGTCTAGTGGATTTTCTTGATAAACCAGAAATTTCGCCCGTATCTGTTGTCAACATCTTCATGGGAGTTGTAGCTTTTATTCACTGCCTTCAGTTGGTCGCTGCCTCTGTCGCGCTTCACAAAGGGTTATGAGGTTATGAAATTGCGGAGCATCCACTTGACCATGGTTTAATGGCCCAGATAATTTTAGAACGTGAAATCAGACTTTTGTATGGTTAGAAGGAAGGTAATTTCAAAGAAAAGATTTAATAATTTTTGTCTTGTACTCCCCTCTCCTTTTCTTCCCTCCTCGAATTTTCGTTATTGCGTAGTCACAAACGGATTCAGTTATTTACAACACCTAACGGGCCCTATGACCAGTTATATAGTATTAGTAGAGAATTACCAAAATATGCTGTGAGCAAAATTTTTCTAGTATATTTTTTTCATTCTTTACAAATTGTATATATTTTATGCAGGCATATCTTATCCCATTTCTCCTAACTACTTCTTGTGAATCAGCAGTGCATCTTTCCATCCTCTTTAATTGTCTAGTGTTGTAATTACATCACAGCAGATCTTTGCCACGCTTCAGTTTTTTTTACAGTATAGGCAAAATAAAACTAGCCCGAAAAAACAAGACAGACACTTAATTGGTACTTGTTAATGAACAGGAGAACTGCCCATCACAGATTATGCTGGAAACCATGATTTTCATGCACCAATCGGTTGCTGTCGCATGTCTGCGCATGTGCATCATCCACATGCCCTGTCTCGACTCCTTCGCTGTACCATTGTGTATATAAGAGAGTGAGAGGAGCAGACGTGTTTAGTCGCCAGCTGAATACAACAGAAAACAGTGATCATGATAAAACAGCACTTATCTATTGCCGAATGTTAGGCAAAGCACAATTCGTGGAAACATGTGCGAACTGTTTGCACGACAGTTTAAAACAATGTTTTGGCTAAGCCTCGAGCAGAGTCTGCAATGGCAAAATTGCGTTTTACTGGCTCTGTGGCGAATAAATCTGTAACTGTCTGAAAAGAGTTCGAACAGCAGAAAACTTCACTTGAGTGAAGGAGAGTCTGGACCAAAGTCTGACGAATCTCAACGCCTGTCCGCGTCGTAACACCATATTCCCACCAAAGTTTTAATAAAGCAAAAATACAGAATATGATCGAGTGTGTGGGTATATTCAACAAGATGGAGCAACACCACGCAACCTTGACAACGTTGTCACGAGAGCATGAGGTGTTCGGCGAGAGGACAATCAGTTGAACCAGTACAGTTTCCTGGCGACCTCGATCGCTTGGTCTCTCTCCCTGTGGGGTAAGTTGAAGACTCAAACGTGCTCAGAATACTCCTCCCATATTGGAAGAGATACAGCAGAATACTGAAAATGCTGTTGCTGCTACTGCACAGGTAGTGCTGCTACCCGTGTCTCACGGTTTGATAAACTGAGCACAGCGCTGTTTCGATGTCAACGCTGGACATGTCCTGCATCTTTTGTAATGTCCATTAACAAGAACAAATACCGCATCAAGTAGCCAGAGCATGAAAGAAAGGAACGTTTCACT
The DNA here is from genome assembly GCF_023864275.1 of Schistocerca cancellata. Taxonomy (NCBI): domain Eukaryota; kingdom Metazoa; phylum Arthropoda; class Insecta; order Orthoptera; family Acrididae; genus Schistocerca; species Schistocerca cancellata. Next base: position 761,566,955 of record NC_064627.1, read on the forward strand.
ACTGTCGACAGCAAAACGTACTATCGTAATAATTTACTGTTTCTATGTTCACTCTAACAAATCAAAGATATAATGGTATGCCTTGTCCTGTCTCATGCCTAATGTTAATATTGTGAACAATTAAACTCTGATAATAATAATAATAATAATAATAATAATAATAATAATAATAATGGTGGTTCAATGTAAACTGACAGGCGTAAATACACTGAGGTGACGAAAGTCATGGAATACCTGTTGATGTTGTGTTGGACCTCTTTTCACGCAGTGTAGTGGAGTAACATGATGTGGCATCGACTCAAAAAGTAGTTACGAGTCCCCTACAGAAATACTGAGCCATGCCTATATAACCGTCCATAATTACGAAAGTGTTGGTTGTGCAGTATTTCCTGCAGGAACTGACCTCTCGATTATGTCCCATAAATGTTCGATGGGATTCATGCCGGGCCATTTGGCTGTCCAACTAATTCTGTTGTCCAGGATGTTCTTCAAATCAGTCACGATCAGTTGTGGCCCGGTGATATGGTGCATTGTCATCCGTAAGAATTCCGTTGTTGTTTGGGAGCATGAAGTCCATGGATGGCTGCAAATCGTCTCTAAGTAGCCAAACATAATCATTTCGAGTCAATGATTGGTTCAGTTGGACCAGAAGACACAGTCCATTCCATGTAATCACAGCCCACACCATTATGGGGCCACCACTAGCTTGGACAGTGCCTTGAGTAGTAGGACAAAGTTCATACCACCCATGTTCCATTGTTGCCAAATTTATTCAAGATGGTGGCGATAGATATGGCGATGTCACAATGATGTCATGTTGGGAAGTTCAAATTTTGGTGGGAAAATAGGTCAATTGGGCTACCTCCACTAACATAACCCCCTACCCTCCCCCTCCTCTTCCCACCAGGATAAGGTGAGAAGTACAGATTTTGGGATAAAAAAGGTCACTTGGGCTACCCTCACTAGCCTAAGTAAATGGTGGAAAGAAGGTCACTTGGGCTACCTTCACTAACCTGAGTCATCTGACCGTCACCTCTTCCTAGGAATTGGTGGGGAAAGAACTCAGCCTGTGCTGGACTACTGGATAGGATGGCCATATGTCTATATTTTGCAGGCAGTCTTTATTTAAACAATTTGAGGCAGTAGCTCCATTCAGTGTGTCCACCATGAGGTCCATAGTCCAACTGACCTAGTAGTACACAGTACTGCCACCAGAGGGCAGTATCATCCCATGGTGGTCTGGGGAAAAATTGCAGCAAAAGGACTCAGCCTGTTCTGGGCAGTTGAAGAGAGGAAGGAGCGTACTTTATTTATATTGAAACGATTTATTTAGGGACAGATTTCACGACATTCATTTATTCCACTAATACAAAACACTCGCTCTAATGTGCTTGGGCTCACAATACACACCCTATAGACCAGCAAACTACTCGTAAATTACCTAAATAATGTAGTACACTGATGTACAGACACGCAAACAACTCGTAAAGTACCGAAATAATGCAGTACACAGCATACAGACCTGCAAACTACTCGTAAATCACCGAAATAATGCGGTACACTGATGGGCACACACGAAAATAACTCGTAAATTATCAAAATAACGCAAGTACAAGGCTCTGCAAACACATTTGCTACGCATAAACAGTCGAAAATAATGCAGTGCACAAACACTCACTGCATGTAAAAAACGACTATCGTCAACTGCAGCGTATCGGAGGCTCCTAGGGCACACATGGAGCTACTGCCTCAAATTGTTTAAATAAAGACTGCCTGCAAAATAAAAACCTATGTCCATCCTATCCAGCAGCCCAGCACAGGCTGAGTCCTGTCCCCACCAATTCCTAGAAAGAGGTTGTGGTCAGATGACGCAGGTTAGTGAAGGTAACTCAAGTGACTTTTTTTCCCACCATTTTCTTAGGTTAGAGGAGGTAGCCCAAGTGACCTTTTTTCTGCCAAAGTTTGAACTTCCTGCCATATTCTGGGGGAAGGAAGGGGGTTATGTTAGTGAATGTAGCCTGAGTGACTTTTTTTCCCAACCTCTTCTTGGGTTAGTGGAGGTAGCCTAAGTGACCTTTTTTCTGCCAAAATTTGAACTTCCCGCCATATTCTGTGGGAGGGAAGGGGCTTATGTTAGTGGAGGTAGCCCAATTGACCTATTGTCCATCCAAAATTTGAACTTCCACCATGACATCATTGAGACATTGCCATATCTATATCTGCCATCTTGAATAAATTTGGCAACAATGGAAAGTGGGGTGGTACAAACTTTGTCCTACCACTAGCCGGCTGGAGTGGCCGTGTGGTTCTAGGTGCTACAGTCTGGAGCTGAGTGACCGCTAAGGTCGCAGGTTCGAATCCTGCCTCGGGCATGGATGTGTGTGATGTCCTTAGGTTAGTTAGGTTTAATTAGTTCTAAGTTCTAGGCGACTGATGACCTCAGAAGTTAAGTCGCATAGTGCTCAGAGCCATTTGAACCATTTTTGTCCTACCACTGCCTTGTTGACGGCTTAGGTCCATGGCTTCGTGGGGTCTGTGCCACACTCGAACCTTACTGTCAGCTCTTAGCAACTGAAAGTGGCCTTATATGACCAGGCAACGGGTTTAGATTCACGTAGGGTCCAACCAATATTGTCATGAGTCCAGGAGAAGCGCTGCAGGCGGTGTCTTGCTGCTAGCAAAGGAACTCACGTCGATCGTCTTCTGCCATAGCCCATTAACGCCAAATTTCACCGCACTGTCCTAACAGATACGTTAGTCATATGTCCCACATTGACTTCTGGGGATATTTGCATGTCTGTTAGCACTGACAAGTCGCTGCTCTCGGTCGTTATGTGTAGTCCGTCGGTCATTGCGTTGGCCGTCATGAGAGGTAATGTCTGAAATTTGGTTTCTCGGCACAATCTTGGCATAGTGGATATCGACATATTGAATTCCCTAACAATTTACGAAATGGACTGTTGTATGCATGTATCTCTAATTACTATTCATCATTTAAAGTCTGTTAACTATCGTTGTGCGACCGTAGTCACGTGAGCCCAAATGACAGCTCCGCAAACGCGCTGCCCTTTTATACCTCGTGTACGCGGTCTGCCGCCATATGTGCGTATCGCTATCCCATGATTCTCATCAAGCCAGTGTATGCTTTCTATTTGAGCTGTAACCAGAATATTATGTAATTAATATTAAAAGACAGTCCTACATCGCAGAAAGCTCTTTATTGTCTCAAAAACGACGGTCTTCACCCGGGTGGGGCATCATCGTGTTATCTGGAAGTACAATCAAAAATGTACATAATTAATAACCAGCGTGGTCCTATCGTGAGTTACTATACTCAACAGCAAAAACTAGAAACATAAATGTGTAAGTGCAACGTGGGTCATCAGTCACAACGGCGAAGAGTAAGGCCACGCCCAAGAACTGTAAACATGGCCCTGGAGCAAATTGCTGGTGGCTGATCTGCACTCACACAGTGTATACATTGAAGCGACTGATAGCGCTAGTTAAGATGACCGTCAATACGTGGCGCCAAATGTAGATAAAAAGCTGTCAATGAAAAATCTTTATAGTAGAGAGAAATAAATTCTAATAAGCGGGCTACAAACACGCTGAATAGGAAATAAGTTGTATAAATATTATTGCAGAATCCTGTCCAATACCTGAAGCATGGGGCTCAAGTATGCGAACCTATTGCAGTGAAATGAAATAGAAAGGAATCAGAACCAAGAAGAAGAATTACGGCGGAGGTGCATAATACTATAAACAGAATGGGGCAGGGGCAGGATGAAGAAAAAGTAAAAAAAAAAGTTCTACAATATCCAAACCTAAGGTACGTAAGAGGGAGCACTTGTCAGAAAAAAAAAATCGTTAAGCATTCCTATAGCCTACTAGGAAGGATGTGTTACTTGATGCCCAGCCTGTCCCCCTGTGCATAACTTTTTTTATTGTGTGGATACTGCTTTTAATTTATAAGGCTTGTTATAGGTTTCTGTTATATTTTATCTTAAGAAAATTTTAGTTTTGTTTTTGCTTTATTTTTATGAAATATTTGAAGTTGGCAGATGTGCCTTATGTGATACTGGGGGTTCCTGTTCATGACAGCAGAAGAATATACTAACTTTAGGATTATAAACTTGTTGTATTTTGGGCTATTCGCAATTACTTTAGTCATTCTGCAAAAAGCAATATGTAAGGTTTTTTACTGTTTTTGAGCGTGACCTTCCTCTTTGCCGCTATGACTGTGGACTCATACTGCACGAGGTAAACCGACGGTTACACTTTTTAAGCAATCCTCTGTACGTTTATTCTTGTAGCGTCTATACCATCTCTTACGGTGTCTTTCGCTTTCGTTTACCGGCTATTTTGGCCATAATTGACAAATCGTTCTTTGCAGCAATCATAACATTTTTTAAATGCTTCCCTGCCCTTTATGCCTCACATATTTACATTTCTTTGTTTCGTTGTTTAGTATAGTAGCTTAGGACAGGACCACACCAGGTTATTTACTATGTCCATTTTTCATTGTACTTCGAGAAAACCTGAATATTTTCTACGTGGGTGAAATGCATCGTTTGTCAGCCAGTGAAGAGATTTCTGCAACCCACAACTGCCTTTTAATACCAATCACAATAGAAGTTTGCTGTATCACCGCGCCACAACGGATTGGAATAAATTTGAATGTGATTTATTTTTGTAATTCACCACTATTTATACTCGAATCAATTCTGAGACCTCATAGTTCCCTTTCATTAACATACTAGCTCTTAACCACGACTTTTCTCGCATATCAGTAGTTTTGTTATGACGAATGATGGTGAGTAAGTAAGCTACTGCTCGTGCAGTAGAATCAGCTGCCCTCACGTGTCTGCTCGTTTGGGTTAAGCATAGTTCTTGATGTGCGCCTCGCTGTCCCCACTCATGCTGTCCCAGTGCACGACGCGTCGGCATCACTACCGAGCACTGCATTCGTAGGAACATACAGATTGTATAAGCACTGTATTCATTACTTCGAATCCTATCAAGCAATAAAACTATTTCCTCAAATATAATAAAGTTCAAAAGCCAAAGAGTAAATAGCTTTTTCAGAGAGCAAATATTTTTCCGTAATCGGCTTAATATTCTTCTAATGAATAAGTATCTTCTGCTACACACTTTCTGAAGTAGCTTGTGTTCTTTGTCATGGCTCAAGCGATCACCATACCAAATTTCATCGAGATCGGTTCAGCTCGTTAGTCGTGAAAACGTATTAGAGTTACTTTCGCATTTATGATATTGGTATAGATGAAAGTTTCAATGACGATATCATTTTCCCCATTATCCAATTTTTATTAAATAAGCATATACGGTGTTCCAACGAGTGCTCAAGGTACCTGCGAAAACCCCCTGCAAGCTCGTCTAGTACTTTTGCAGATTAATGTGCTCAAACAGCCAAAAAGACCGACAAGTCGGATTGAGTGAAACTTTCTTTCGGTGATCCGATTTTGCCTATATATATATATATATATATATATATATATATATATATATATATATAGATGTGATGCGTCAAAAAATGTATACACACTTTGAAGCGTCATAGAAAATTTATTTCCCATTCTACAATGTTAAATTTCTGGAAATGGAAAGTTTACAGTCCAATTGGAAAAATAAATGTACTTTGCAAATGTGATTAATGTTCAAACTGGTGGCCTTCAGCATCAATACATTTCTGAGTACGAGTCACCACTGATTCCGTACATCGTACCAATGTGTCCAGTGAGATTTCTGCGCACACTGCCTGAACCTCAATCCAAAGTACGTCCGGGTTATGTGGTTTACGTTTGTACACCTTATCTTTTACTGTGCCCCATAAGAAGAAATCCAACGGCGTGAGGTCTGGAGAGCGTGCAGGAAACTCGATTGTTCCCCTGCGTCCTATCGACTGGCCTGGCACATTGTGATCCAGGTATGCTCGTACGTCCCTATGGTAGTGCGGCGGGGCGCCATCTTGTTGGAAATAAAACTCATCATTACCGTATAATGCACGAATGGCAGGGAATATGGAGTCAGCAAGCATTGTTAGGTACGTTTCTCCAGTAACAGTACCTTCAAAGCGGAAAGGCCCAATGAGTCCCCTTGCAGACAAACCACACGACACATTTACATCAGGCAAATTCACAGCCTTTTCAACTGTAATGTGAGGATTATCTTCAGCCCATTACACACAATTGTGCCTACTGACAGTTCCATTGGTTTGAATTAGGCTTCATCCGACCAAATTATGCTGCCCATAAATCCCGGTTCACGTCTCACCATCTCCTGAACGCATTCACAAAATTCTAACCTTCGATCTGGATCGTCGTCACTTAGCTGTTGCACCAGCCTTGGAATGTACACACGAAACTTGCCTTTCTTCAGAACGCATAGCACACTACTAGCACATTACTCTCACGTGGCGCTTGCCTTGAAGATTTTTGAGGCGAACGCTGAAACAGTTCCAAGACCACAGTTGTGGAATCATCACTTGTAGCTGTACGAGGTCGCCCTTATCGACCTTTATGCACATCACACACTGTTCCATGAATTTAGAATTTGTCTCGTGAACGTGTAATTGTTAACGTTGAAGGTGGTTCTGTACCATATTCACTTCTCCACTGTCTTCGAACCGTAGCTACATTCTCAAACTTCCAGTACCACTTAATTATCTGCTTCCACGCTTCAAAGCTCAAACGCACGTCCGCCATGTTGCAGTTACTTCCTTGCCACTGCTGCCACCTGTTGAAGAAACATAACATTACTTTCTCACAGATATTTAACCTTGTATGACAGGAAATGAATTGTCTATGACAGTTCAAAATGTGTATACGTTTTAGAGAGAGAGAGAGAGAGAGAGAGAGAGAGAGAGAGAGAGAGAGAGAGAGAAGCGTGCTACAACAGACAAAGACTAAGACACGACAGTTTTACAGATTTGTTATTACTATAGATAGATATTCTCCGGCTCCTGTACCGGTAGTATGTGAAACGTGTATTCCATCGTGTTTTCGAGTCTGGCGAGATTGTCCAAAATTGTACCGGATTTAAATTGACAATCTCCGTCCCTTTTCATTAGATTTTCCGACACTCTTATTACGAAAGACTCCTTCATTACGCTACCCCAGACACCAATTACGCCGGCCCAGAAACTTGGAGCCTCCACGTCGGTACTGCTCTGGTCGTACCCCATTGCATGATTATATCCCAGCCCGTGCTCAGTGAAATTTAATTCGCTTGTATGCTGCAGTTGGGCGTGTCACGGATGTTTCTTGCACGTCTCCTCGACTATTTTAGTACATTTTGAAGCACACTAATAAGGAAGAGTGTGCGCAACTGTTTTTCATAAGTCAAGATCGTCTGAAAGCGTATGAAGCGGGAACATTATTAAAAGAGTCGAAGCCGCAAAATACATAGCAGAGAAGCCGGACATGTGAAACACAAGACGTGATTTACCCTCTATAAATGAAATGAAATCTGCTAGCATAAACATCGTCGTTGTCTGTAATAGGAAAGCGTAGCGAGAAGTCAAGATACTGCTCTATTAGACTGGAGATTCTGTGTGCATCCAAAGCACCAAACCAGACACACAACTTCCGAAAAGGGAACTTGAAAAGTTCGAACGAAGGATTGGTCGGAAGACCTATGGATCAGTTAAAAACGGGATTGGACCTTTACGAATAATGATGAGGTGTGTACAAGATCGAGAAAGCTAACAGGCTTTATCGGGAAACGTTGGATACTGACCCTCCTTCAGTTACGTCCTCTGTATAACAGTAGGCTGACAAAAATATCACAGATAAGTAAGTGAATTGAAATTGAAGGTATTAACAGTTAGGTATTCAAATTATAACGCCGATTTTTTTTTTCTCACAAACTAATCATACGAAAAATGTGAAGTTTGTGTCACTTCTCAACGTAATCTACTGCGCCGATATACATTTTTCACAATGTCGACGCCATGATTCCATAGCCGCTGCGAACGCTTATTGAGGGCTCTAGTTTGACCACTGGAAAAACGATTAAGCAATAGCGACACGGTTTATAAACATTTCAAAGAAAATAACAATTAACAACTAGTGGCCTCAAAGATGACATCAGCGTCAACAGATAACGATGAATGATTGAAAAGAAAGTTTATGTAGGGAATGAAGGATTTGTGGGCAAGTATATTCACACATGGAGGAGCAAAAAGTTTTGCCGGACGAGGAGTCGAAAGCGGATTCCCCGCTTTACGCAGGCGCCGTGTTCGCTTCGGCTTTCTGAGCACGCTTCACGGAAAGACCTAAACTTCCATATGTCCTAGAGGCTGCTTCCCATAGTAGTCGCACACTGACGTGATTCTTGCACAGGAAGAGACTTGTTATTTAGTATTCTCGTCAGATTGCGTTGGTTTGGCATGAAATACATTAGTGCAGTGCCTGTATTTGAAGGTTTCGGTAAAGTTCGCTGCAGTATTCCTTCGTTCAAATCCAGTGGCTCGAAGCACAATGGGACTTAACATCTGAGGTCATCAGTCCCCTAGACGTAGAACTACTTCAACCTAACTAACCTAAGGACATCACACACATCCACGCCCGAGGCAGGATTCGAACCTGCAACTGTAGCGGTCGCGCAGTTCCAGACTGAAGCGCCTAGAACCGCTCGGCCACCAAGGCCAGCTGTTCCTTCGTGCATGCATGCTTTTGTTTCCAGTGAATTGTATAACTGTGATGGCCCCGTATACATTTCCCGAATAAATTTCGTGATTTAATACAGCTTTAAATCGTCAGCGGTGTCTGAAGGAATATTGCATCGAAATTTACAGATACCGTTAAATGTAAAATTATTGAACATGAAACTTGTGAAGATGAAAAGTATGTTACAATTAATTTGTTACGTCAAAATATTAGAAGAGCGTAAATTAAAGTTAATTAATCTCAGAATGATTCAGATGAAGTGCAACTTACAAATAAAATTGATGTATTGTACTACTACGATTATCGTTTTACCACCGAAGGAGGAATACTGATTATTGATGGATATTTCTTAGCATTCAGATGTAGGAAAAGGAGAAATTTCCAGTTCCATAAGGCTGGGAAGTGGGAACACAAGTATAACAATGACGTTATTCTGAGGTGATTACCATTTAGAAGCTTTCGTTATACATAGAGAAATTCATAGGAAGTTAATGGTAATGATTACCATTTCAAACCTGAGGGATTGTTTTCCTTACTTTTTCTTTGAAATCTATACAAAACAGCAGTAATACTTGCTGAGAATTTAAATTAAAAAATAATATTTGCAGTGTTTGTAATGAAAGCAGTGGTAAAATAATCAGATGTTGCTCAGCAGAGTTTTGTCGCATAGTAAACTACTTAAATAATGAACCTCTTCACAATGTTTTTTATTTATTTATTTATTTATTTATTTTTCCACGCATGCTTAAATGTTGTCAAGCATTTTCACGAAAAGAAGATAAAACGATAGTAACGAACTACGAACCGACCTCAATATTGTTTGAATTTTCAAAAGATTTTGGGAATATGTACAATAAAATTTGTAAACAATTAGTAATGGCTCCGAGCACTATGGGACTTAACTTCTGAGCTCATCAGTCCCCTAGAACTTGGAACTACTTAAATCTAACTAACCTAAGGACATCTCACACATCCATGCCCGAGGCAGGATTCGAACATGCGACCGTAGCGATCGCGCGGTTCCAGATGTAGCGCCTAGAACCGCTCGGCCACTCCGGCCAGCCAAACAATTAGTAGTGCTGAAGAACTTTGTCGGTATGAATCTTGAAATTTTTCCGACATACTGACTACTCGGTGTTCGTGAATGCAGCATATCGCTGTTTAGTAAAACACACACACACACTCACACACACACACACACACACACACACACACACACACACACACACACACACACACGCACACACAGTACTTCACCTGGGAACGTGCTTCACATCTTCACAAGACTAACATCGGCTCTCTCGTGTCGTGGCAGTAAGCGACGAGCGTTTCCAGTTGTCAAACGTCATCGAGAACTTCCTCAGTGTTAAATAATTTGGATTTTACAGAAAACTGTCAACTAAACAGCTTATGTTAACCGTGGTACGTATTGAAATGAGGAATTTTTACAAGTTTGTTTATATTGTGACTTAGCTAAGGCTTTTGATTGTATGCACAGTTGCACAGTTAACTGCTAATTATTACAGCAAGATTTTAACCTTACCTACACTAGAGAAAGTAGTGTGTCGCTGTCGTCCATCCCGCTCTGTAATCTCTTTGTGTTCGGAACAGTCATTTATGACGCACCACAAAGTTCTGACTTCTATCCGTTGTTGTTTCAAACCTACATCAGTAACATCTGGTTTGAGTATAACAGGATGCATATTTTGTCCTCTTTTACAGATGAAGCAAATACGGGTATAAATAACAGCACTGTTACGGAAAAGACATCTAGTGAAATGCGAGGTACATTCCTGTCATAACACCTCTAATTTTTTTCTCAGTGCTGGAAACAGGTGGAAACACGCGGTTTGCTTTAAAATACACGTGAACGTGTGAATGGGTGACAAAGACAGCAGCACCGTACACATAACTGTGTCAGCAGCGGGGAAAATTTCATTACAAGGACAGCGTGTAATATTCGTTTTCTCCGTTTGTGTGGTATGACACCTGTTATAAATCGTCACCAGTGAAGTGAGACGTGTGGTGATGGTGTCATGGGTGTGTCTGAAGTGCGTTCTCGGGTGCTACAGTTCAAAGAAGTGCGATAACAAAGCAAGACAATCTCGGCCACGCATCAGCCGGTCTAACGACACGATCGAGCGAGCAGAGAAAGTTGTATTGTTCGATCTCCGAATGAGTGTGGAACACATCGCCTCCAAAACTGTCATTTCCGCGGAATATGTGCTCACAATCCTGCATGAGAAACTGAGGATGCGAGAAGCATGCTCTAGATGGGCGCCACGAATGCTGGTGGACGACCACAAGGATTCTGGCGTGGCATGTTGCCAGGCAGTGTTTACGCGTGATGACGGCGTGAAAGGCGTCTTCGTTTCATCGATTGTTAAGCCTAGTTTACACAACGACGTTGGGTTGCGCCACTGGTTGTGTGGAATGAGTTGCACGCAAGTGGTTTCATATATGACTGTAGACACAGCGACACTAGTATACACTTCAGTTTCGTCGTTTTGTGGGTCCTTGAATCGTGTCTGAAATGAAAGTTTTGGCAGCTGCACGTCGCAGATGTTGTGATGGAGATAAAGCTTGTTGCGTGGAATCGTTTCATAAGAAAAAAAAAAGAAACGTGTTTCGATTCGTGACTGGATGAAGAAAAGACCTCAGCTCGGTTGCTCAGCATCCTTGCTGACATAATTTCTAACGGAAGATTCAAGAAGTTCATTTAATTATCTTAGAATGTCACCAGAACTGTTCACGTTTCTTCTAAATAGAGTTAATAATGCAATAAGGAATAAAGGTACTGAAATGCATGAAGCACTGGCGCCAGAACTGAAATTACATATCATATTGCGTGCAATACAATCGAGAACACTCGGTATGCTATAAGATACGGTTTTAGTTGTTGATGATGCTATTTCATTAGCACCAATAATTATTAACATTGTTGTTGTGGTCTTCAGTCCTGAGACTGGTTTGATGCAGCTCTTCATGCTACTCTACCCTGTGCAAGCTTCTTTATCTCCCAGTACCTACTGCAACCTACATCCTTCTGAATCTGCTTGGTGTATTCATCTCTTGGTCTCCCTCTACGATTTTTACCCTCCTCCACGCTGTCCTACAATACTAAATTGGTGATCCCTTGATGCCTCAGAACATGTCATAGCAACCGATCCCTTCGTCTAGTCAAGTTGTGCAACAAATATCTCTTCTCCCCAATTCTATTCAATACTCCCTCATTAGTTATGTGGTCTGCCCATCTAATCTTCAGCATTCTTCTGTAGCACCACATTTCGAAAGCTTCTATTCTCTTCTTGTCTAAACTATTTATCGTCCATGTTTCACTTCCATACATGGGTACACTCCATACAAATACTTTCAGAAACGACTTCCTGACACTTAAATCTATACTCGATGCTAACAAATTTCTCTTCTTGAGAAACGCTTTCCTTGCCATTGCCAATCTACATTTTATATCCTCTCTACTTCAACCATCATCAGTTATTTTTCTCCCCAAATATCAAAACTCCTTTACTACTTTAGGTGTCTCATTTCCTAATCTAATACCCTCAGCATCACCCGACTTGATTCGACTACATTCCATTATCCTCGTTTTGCTTTTGTTGATGTTCATCTTATATCCTCCTTTCAAGACACTATCCATTCCATTCAACTGCTCTTCCAAGTCCTTTGCTGTCTCAGACAGAATTACAATGTCATCGGCGAACCTCAAAGTTTTTATTTCTTCTCTATGGATTTTAATACCTACTCCGAATTTTTCTTTTGTTTCCTTCACTGCTTGCTCAATATACTGATTGAATAACATTGGGGAGAGGCTACAACCCTGTCTCACTCCCATCCCAACCACTGCTTCCCTTTCGTGTCCCTCAACTCTTATTACTGCCATTTGGTTTCTATACGAATTGTAAATAGCCTTTCGCTCCCTGTATTTTACCCCTGCCACCTTCAGAATTTGAAAGAGAGTATTCCAGTCAACATTGTCAAAAGCTTTCTCTAAGTCGACAAATGCTAGAAACGTAGGTTTGCCTTTCCTTAATCTTTCTTCTAAGATAAGTCGTAAGGTCAGTATTGCCTCACGTGTTCCAGTATTTCTACGGAATCCAAACTGATCTTCCCCGAGATCGGCTTCTACTAGTTTTTCCATTCGTCTGTAAAGAATTCGCGTTAGTATTTTGCAGCCGTGACTTATTAAACTGATAGTTCGGTAATTTTCACATCTGGCCACACCTCCTTTCTTAGGGATTGCAATTATTATATTCCTCTTGAAGTCTGAGGGTATTTCGCCTGTCAAGACTAATAATTATAAACATTAGCAACAATAATTATTCGAAGCAGGTCGCATTAAGAGGAGAATGGTTTACAAACTACTCTGTTGAAGATAGATCTGTAAGCCCTACCGTGGTAATATTTCAAAATTCTAACATATCTGAATGGGGAGCACTGCAGCGACTTTTGAAATAGATGAATATTGAATAAAGAATGCAGCTTCATGAATTTGTATAGCCTTCCCTCCTGTCAAAAAAATTCCTTAACAAAGAGTTGGCCAACTCGAACGATGGTATTTTAGTCTTGCAGACGAGAGCTTTGCCATAGCTATAATTACAGTTGCTTGTATTTTACTTAATTAATTTTATATGTGCTCCTAACTCAATAAATTTTTCCCTGCAGCTCAGATATTGTCAAACCATCTATGTTATAATCGCACATGACGCTCTCAGCGGCAGCAATGTGTTGCTTGTTTTTGTAATCAGCAGTAACGAAATCCCACAAACACCTATGCAAAGCATAGATATCCAAAAAGCGAACATTACTCTCCGTTCCCCACTTCATACTTCAGGTTTGTCTGCACTCCACGAACACGCTTAACTTTAAAACTAGTGTCGCCAAAGTTGGAACACGGCGAAAGTGTTTAGTTTCACCAACGAGTTGCGCAAACGCGCGGCGCGCATGCGCAGTGGCCGTTACCGCAGTTGCCTGCAATCTAGTGTCGTCGTGTAAACTGAGCTTTACAGTGGATGAGACATGGAAGGCGTTTCTCAGTATTGAAACGAAGTGCTAGTAAACTAAATGAAAGCATACACACTCAAGCTTTCGGTAAATGCCAGTGCTGAAAAATGATGGTCATAATGTCCTGGGACAGCTACGGTGTAGTCCTTATTCATTGCGTTCATCGTGACAGGTGCATCCTACCGAACAAGGATTGCGTGGAAAACGACCTGGAAAGGCTGCTCGTGTGCTCTTTCATCAAGACAACGCACTAACGCATGAAGCAAACGCGACGCTTCAGTCGCTAAGAGACAACAATTTGAAGTTATTTCTCATGTTCCGTACTCACTAGACCCGGCTCCTAGCGACTTTTGGCTGTTTTCAACGGTGAAAGACACTGTCCGTGTTCACACGTTCACTAAGGTTGTCGCTATTGCGTCATCAGGTTTTCGGTGATGAAACTAAAGAAGCGTTCGCTGTGGCCGTACAATCATGGCACCGGCACTGTGAAAAATATGTGTCGGTGCAGTAGATTACGTTGAGAAATGACACAAGCATCACAGTTGTCGTATGTTTAGCTTGTAAGAAAGAAATCGGCATTGTAACCTGAATACACTTCGTATTTGAAAATGTCGGCAGAGTCCGAAGCAAATTGATTGTGCTAAATTTTGACAAGGCTTAATACATATGGTTCAGTAATTCTTTTGGAATTCCTGAAGATATAAATGTGATTTATTCATACACTGACATACAAGCAGTAGACTGATGTTGGTTTTTCGGATTACAGGAGGACTACGGCCTGAATGAGAAAAGCCACACCCCGAAGTGCAGCAGTGCAGATACATTTACTGTTGACAGAATTACGGATTTAGGCGATTTAAAACTGAAGAAACTGGTTTATTCTGTTTCCATTGCCTAATGAGCTATAGGTCACCTTTATGAGAAATTTTTCTTATTGCTGCACTGTTCACTGAAAGAACGTAGCACTTTCTTCTGAAAGAGTCCATGTTGCCAAAAACAGATCCCATGATTTAGTTTGTAGTGATAATCCAAAGCATTTATAACCGCCTGCTTAATAGTGCGTTGGTCCACCTTTGGAAAACCAATACAGCAGCGATTCGGCGTGGCATGGCGTCGACAAATTGGGATGTGAGAGGTATGTAATATCAGAGTGTACACACAGGTCATGCATTCGCGTAAATTACGGGTCGGTAGTTTATGGACTCGAAGTTGGCGGTCGATAGTGACCCAGCTATGAACGGTCGGATTCAGATCAAGCGAACTTGGTGGCCAAGACATCAAGTTCACCATCACGCTCCTCAAAGCACTGCAGTACGATTCTGGCGTTGTGACAGGGACTGTTATCATACTGCAAGACACCATCGCTATCATGGAAGATATTAATGATGAAGAGATGCAGCTGGTTCGCAGTAATGTTCTCGTAATCCACAGCTATCGTGGTGCCTTCAGTTACTGCCACATGTATCATGGCAACCCCGGTAAATGTCACTCATACCCTTATACGGCTCCCACCGACCTGCGTCCGTGACACGGTGCATTTGTTCAGCATTCGTTCTCCTGAATGACAACGTATTCGGACGTGACCATCGACGTGGTGTAACAAGAAACGTAATTCATCCGACCAAGCAACACGTGTCCAATCATTCACACTCTCCCCACTGCAGTCGTAATTGACGATGACGTTGCGTCAACACGGGAAGACGTAGAGGTCGCCTGCCGCGAAGCCTCGTGTGTGCTGAAGGGTGTGCTCCGAAACATTTGACCATGCGCCAGCATTGTGCTTTGTGTCATATCTACCAAAGATGTTCGTTTATTCTACTTTACTTAGGCCTGCGACCTCCACATTCTGTGACGAGGCCTGGATATCCAGTATCGAGTGGCGCAGTTGCAATTTCGCCGAACTTCAACCGATTTCCATAGACCTTCACGACAGTGGTACGCGATCAACCGATTAACTTCGCCGTTTCAGGGATACTCGTTCCCAGGCGCCGGGCAGTAACAATCTGCCGTCTGTCAAACTCGCTTATGCCAGTGGATTTCCCATGTGCGGCCCGTATCGTCGCCAGAATGATTCCCCCTTCATCTCTGCTCCACTTATAAACTTTCCTTGTCGCCTCAGGTGTACGCAGTGCCTCCAAACGGTGTTCGGTCTTGCGATGTGCAGTATTCATAATGTTTTGGCTCGTCATTGTATGAATTTAACTACCATTCAGCACGTAAATTTCATGTAGGTAATATAGTGGAGTTTAAGGGTGGGTTAAGGGATTTTTTCTTTCCGTTTCGTTTTATCCGTAAGGATAATTCCGTACGGATTCGCTGCACTCGCATCCGGGAGGACGACGACTCAGACACGCGTCCCGCCATCCTGATTTGGCCTGATGGTTCCTCTGAAAGGGCACGGCCGATTTCCTCCCCCATCCTTCCTTAATCCGAGCTTGTGCTCCCTGTTTAACGACCTCGTTGTCGACAAGACATTAAACATTAATCTCCTCCTCCTCCATAAGGATTCTTAAAAGAAATCTATTAGTTATCATATAGTTGTATATTAGCAGTGTAATATTATAATACTGGTGTCACAAACCTTTTGGGTGAAATTAAAACAGGTGGTACAGGGACAACAATTGATTGTATTGAGACAGAGAACCAGTGGCTGGCCGGCCGCTGTGACCGAGCGGTTCTAGAAGCTTCAGTCAGGAATCACGCGGCTGCTACGGTCTCAGGTTCGAATCCTGCCTCGGGCATGGATGTGTGTGATGTCCTTAGGTTAGTTAGGTTTAAGTAGTTCTAAGTCTAGGGGACTGATGACCACAGATGTTAAGTCCCATAGTGTTTAGAGCCATTTGAACCATTTTGAACCACTGGCTGGAAATGAATATTTATTGTATCTGGACATAAATACCATACATCGCATAACAAAAAAGTTGCTCATGGTAATTGTTCAAAGTGACGACTGCCAGTCTCAGTGCATATACTGCAACGTGTCCAAGCAGTGGAACCAACGAATTTTGAGTCCCGCATTCACTTCTGTCAATGGATTACCGACTGCAATGCTGTAGTGCCGAACTTTGTACAGTTGGTATTGCTCGCGGTTGATGCCTCATTCATCTGTCATTGAGTTTTCAACAGCCGCAACAACCATGTCTGGCTTGAGGACAATCCTCACATCGATGGCCACCGGCAACGATTTTCTGTCAACATGTGGCTTGCCATTCTCCTAGATCACCCAACAGGACCTTGTATGTATGTATTGAGCTGGGGACCTAGAAACGACGGGGAGGCTACGTCCCCGCCGTAGCCCTCAATGGTACACAACCCCACTACAGGCTACAGCAGTTCTCTCACCCCGCCGCCGCCCCACACCAAACCCTGGGTTATTCAACAGGACCTTACTTGCTGCCTCCCCATTTGACTGATCCACGTTACCTTGTGTTCCTCCAGATACGCTGCCACAGTTCGTGGAGACTGTCCCCTTGTCGTCCGCGAAAGGAAGTGGTTTAACACTATGGTGTACCAGCTCATTTCGATGTTAATGTCCGGGAGCACCTTAACAGCACGCAACCTCATCGTTGTATTGAAAGGGGAGGTCCTGTCCCATGACTAGCGCGATCGCCGGACCTCCTACATCTGGACGTTTTCCTCTGGCTACATCAAGGTGTTGGTGTATCGAAGTCCTGCAGAAACGGAAGAAGACCTGCTTGCTGGGGTCCAAGTTGCCTATCTCCTAGGTCAACAGAATCCAGGGACGTCTGAGAGAGTGTGACAGTACTTCATCCGCCGTTGTGACGCATACGTTGAGATTGGCGGTAGTCAATTTGAACAGTTTCTGTGAGCTACGTTGTTGTTATGCGGTGTACGCTGTGTATGTTCATATCACAATAAATATGCCTCTCCGATTATTGATTCCATATGTCAGTATGACATAGAAAGATTAAGGAAAGGCAAACCTACGTTTCTAGCATTTGTAGACTTGGAGAAGGCTTTTGACAATGTTGACTGGAATACTCTTTTTCAAATTCTAAAGGTGGCAGGGGTAAAATACAGAGAGCGAAAGGCTATTTACAATTTGTACAGAAACCAGATGGCAGTTATAAGAGTCGAGGGACATGAAAGAGAAGCAGTGGTTGGGAAGGGAGTAAGACAGGGTTGTAGCCTTTATTCAATCTGTATATTGAGCAAGCAGTAAAGGAAACAAAAGAAAAATTCGGAGTAGGTATTAAAATCCACGGAGAAGAAGTAAAAACTTTGAGGTTCGCCGATGACATTGTAATTCTGTCAGAGACAGCAAAGGACTTGGAAGAGCAGCTGAACGGAATGGATGGTGTCTTGAAAGGAGGATATAAGATGAACATCAACAAAAGCAAAACGAGGATAATGGAATGTATTCGAATTAAGTCGGGTGATGCTGAGGGTATTAGATTAGGAAATGAGACACTTAAAGTAGTAAAGGAGTTTTGCTATTTGGGGAGCAAAATAACTGATGATGGTCGAAGTAGAGAGTATATAAAATGTAGACTGGCAATGGCAAGGAAAGCGTTTCTGAAGAAGAGAAATTTGTTAACATCGAGCATAGATTTAAGTGTCAGGAAGTCATTTCTGAAAGTATTTGTGTGGAGTGTAGCCATGTATGGAAGTGAAACATGGACGGTAAATAGTTTGGACAAGAAGAGAATAGAAGCTTTCGAAATGTGGTGCTACAGGAGAATGCTGAAGATTAGATGGGTAGATTACATAACTAATGAGGAGGTATTGAATAGGATTGGGGAGAAGAGAAGTTTGTGGCACAACTTGACCAGAAGAAGGGATCGGTTGGTAGGACATGTTCTGAGGCATCAAGGGATCACCAATTTAGTATTGGAGGGCAGCGTGGAGGGTAAAAATCGTAGGGGGAGACCAAGAGATGAATACACTAAGCAGATTCAGAAGGATGTAGGTTGCAGTAGGTACTGGGAGATGAAGAAACTTGCACAGGATAGAGTAGCATGGAGAGCTGCATCAAACCAGTCTCAGGACTGAAGACCACAACAACAACAACATGTCACTATAATCGGTTGTGGACCCGCCATCATCAGTTTCAGTTTGACCCAAAAGGTCTGAAACACTCTGTTTTTCTTAAATGTACTAGTAAGTCATACTGTCAGTGTTTGACTTCCATACACATTGGAGAGAGTTCTGGATTTATTAACGTAGAAGTAATGTGAAAGCTGTTGTTCGGCGAAGGCCCGTCGATGTCATTGTGTCGACGTTTCCTAGTGTGAAGTACAGTGGATACCATGTTGCTTTGTAATATTATTGACGATCATCAGCAAGATGTATACAATTTTATCTGCTGATTTGGTACCACAAATTTAGGGGCCGACTGTAGGAACATTTGAAGAGTTGTACATCGAACATCACCTTCGCACCTGATTCAGTCAACAGCATGAGTTATTGAATAGCCGTGCCTGGCGTTAATTGCGATGAGATAGGAGAATATCAGTGTTGCGCTGCAGACTCCAAGCTTCTGAGGTACTTAAATGAGGAGTACATCGTAATAAGATAGTCAGGAAACCCAATAAACAGCGGCGTAGATTTATTGTCCATTAGAGCTTGGTATCCTCCACTTTCTGAGATCTTGCAGACTACCTCTTGCGTCAAAATAGAAAACGCGAAGGGGTTGTTAAGTTTCGCTTGACACAAGCACGGGCGCCGGGAAACGAATAAGCATCAACAGACGCAGCGAACGCCTGGATAACTTCCGGGTCTAAATAGAGGAGGAGGAGGAGGTCGACATCGAGGTCATTAGAGACAGAGCACAAACTCGTATTAGGGAAGGAAATCGACCGTGCCGTTTCAAAGGAACAGTACCGGCGTTTCCCTGATGCGATCTGGGGTAATCACGGAAAACCTAAATCAGGATGGCCGAACGCGGGGTTTAACCGTCGTACTCCCGAATGCGAGTCCAGTGTGCTAACCACTGCGCCACCTCGCTCGGTCCTAAAGCGACGTACGAGGATGGAAAGTCAAGACAATTGAGATGAAATTCTCGTAGTATATCAGTAGCAGACAGATAAAATTGTCGCTAGCAACTCTGGAATAAGACGAAAACTAAGTCGGCAAAATACCAAACGTAAGAATGAAATTAGCAAGACAGCAGGCACAGAAAAATACATTGCGCAGCAACTGCACCGGCAGAAGCTCACATATCAGTTCTGCTCCGCATTATCGCGCTTAGTACAGGGTTATTACAAATGATTGAAGCGATTTCACAGCTCTACAATAACTTTATTATTTGAGATATTTTCACAATGCTTTGCACACACATACAAAAACTCAAAAAGTTTTTTTAGGCATTCACAAATATTCGATATGTGCCCCTTTAGTGATTCGGCAGACATCAAGCCAATAATCAAGTTCCTCTCACACTCGGCGCAGCATGTCCCCATCAATGAGTTCGAAAGCATTGTTGATGCGAGTTCGCAGTTCTGGCACGTTTCTTGGTAGAGGAGGTTTAAACACTGAATCTTTCGCGTCACTATGCGTGAAACTTGCCCGCACGCGTTCAACCGTTTCTTCGCTCACTGCAGGCCGACCCGTTGATTTCCCCTTACAGAGGCATCCAGAGGCTTTATACTGCGCATACCATAGCCGAATGGAGTTAGCAGTTGGTGGATCTTTGTTGAACTTCGTCCTGAAGTGTCGTTGCACTATTATGACTGACTGATGTGAGTGCATTTCAAGCACGACATACGCTTTCTCGGCTCCTGTCGCCATTTTGTCTCACTGCGCTCTCGAGCGCTCTGGCGGCAGAAACCTGAAGTGCGGCTTCAGTCGGACAAAACTTTATGAGTTTTTCTACGTATCTGTTGTGTGTCGTGACCATATGTCAACGAATGAAGCTACAGTGAATTTATGAAATCGCTTCAATCATTTCTAATAGCCCTGTACATAACAATAGTCTACTTTGTTTTTAAATTTATGAAAATAGTTTTAGTGGCGGCGAAGTAAGGGTAATACTTATAAGTGAAAAGGGGAAATATACTCGTAAATTATCTATGGATACCTACAGCTCAAAGCCGACCACTAATATTTAATCGCGAGAAGATGCATCTGCAAGGGAAAAAAATTGGCCATTTGCGAGCAGCACTCGCGCATTGAGGGCTCCGAGCGAACTGAATATACACATTTTTTTCATTTACATAGTAAACTAGTACTCCAAATCAGATTTTATGTTTACTTGCAGTAGTGTTCGTCTGTTATGCTTTTGACGGACGATGAACGCAGTGTATGTTCTAACGGTGAAAATATATTTTTATGTGATATGATTACAATTTATCAATTTAAAATTTTTATTATTTTCGTGTTATATACTCACAACTTAACAATTTTAAGATTTTTTCCTCTAATGATACTATGAAACTTTGTTTCTTGCCAAGTTTCATGATTCTACGTCAACGGCAAGTGCCCTATAAGTTTCGATGAGTGAGTTTTCAGGTATCAAAACATATGACATAAAAGGCCGAATCTTTTGCTTGTATTGACATAGAAGAATGAAATTTTTACACCGTCAAGAAACTATAGACCACCTTACATGGCACGGATTTTAACTTGATACGCCATTGCGTTCAAGAGAGAAAGATACCTTAACAGACAGACAGAGAGATAAAAAGATAACGAAAAAATATTTTCTGGTGATATATAGTTACACATCAACACTTTTCAGATTTTTTGCTTATTGCCAAATTTCATGAGTCTAGGTTAACGCGAAACCCTATGGGTTTTGATGAATGAGTTTTCGAATATCAAAAAATGTGACATAAATGGCCGTACCTCTTAATTGTATTCACTTAAGGCTTAAAATTTTCATACTGCCTACGGACCATAGACGTTACTATGCGACATGAATTTTAACTGGATACGTCTATCCTTTCCTGAGAAAAAAAGGTTGTTAACTGTCGGACAGACAGACAGACAGACTTACAGACGCAAGGGACGGATAACAAAGCGAGCCTATGTGTTCGGTTTTTAGAATTTGAGGCACGGTACTCTAAAACTCACCTTCGTTACCGATTTTGTGTCTACAATTTTTATAATTTACCATACTGATAAATAATGTCGTGTGACTAGGGCCTCCCGTCGGGTAGACCGTTCGCCGGGTGCAAGTCTTTCGATTTGGCACCACTTCGGCGACTTGCGCGTCGATGCGGATGAAATGATGATGATTAGGACAACACAACACCCAGTCCCTGAGCGGAGAAAATCTCCGAACCAGCCGGGAATCGAACCCGGGCCCTTAGGATTGACATTCTGTCACGCTGACCACTCAACTACCGGGGGCGGACACTATACTGATTATTTAGTGTCAAGTTAGCATTATGTTAATTGTTAATGTAAGGCGCAGTCCCTTTAAATATACTTTTGGTGAAGTAATGCGCCAGGCAGCTTATTAATGTTGTGAGAAATGTTCTGTTGTTTCATTTCCTATACTTTAACTATTCTCTACAACTCCAGATAGCAAACTAGGAGAAGGCTGGACTAGTACTGGATGGAATTAACAAAAATTCTGGATAATCCAGCGAAATTACTCTCATTTAATGACTCAAGAATTTGGACACAAGAATTTGTTGAATGGATCTTCCAGTTGTTCCCTTTTCCTGTACCTTGTAGACTAGAAAAGCGTAATTGCCACTCATAAGTTCTTTGATATATGCCGAACTGTAGATCTTCTTGAAAAAACAGAAGTTTTAACAAAGAACATTAAATTTTTCCACATACATTTTATTGTGTGCTGATAAGCTGACTTTTTTTTTAAGATATGTAATTTATAGTTGTAATTTTGAAATGTTTTTGTAATGACCCGTTCTTCGGACAAGTTTTTAATATAAACATGGTCAATGGTGCCTTTATAATAAAGCTAGATAGCTAAAAAAAAAAGGTCACTGCATGCATGTTTGTGAATGCAGCCGACTGATGAATGTCTTTGCTCTGGGATAACTGGTTTCAGAGAAAAGGAACATCAGGCTAGAAAAAAACAAACGTTTTGGGAAATTGAGTTTTAAGTGTTGTTACTGCATATACAGATTCTTTAATACATTGCTGCTATGCACTCGTCATTTACATTCACAGAACTGCATCTCTCATAAATTGTTGTGACAGGGATTTGCAAGCGGCATGCACTAAAGAATGGCATTTCTGAAATTGTGTAGGATAGCTTGGTAAGTTCGTAATAGCACATAATGTTTTCCTCGCTGTTAACCCTTTTCCAACAGTACGCATGCAGTGGATAAATCTTATATTATTTTCATTATATTCACTATTTTCTTTCCCCAGACCTTTTGTTGAAAGATCTGGAGATCGATCTCGGCATTTCCTTGCTCAGAAACAAAAAGACACACTGTAACGTTATTGTTCTAAGAAACAACTGCATGCAAGACAACAAACGATGTAGCTAATATCTGAAAGCAACGGCAATAAATGTTCTTAGGCTTATGAATTCAAAGAAGAGAAGTCACAGAACAACCAGTGGACGTGTATGACTCTGCAAGCTGCCATCTGAACTGACATTTGAGATCTTTGTATATTATGTATTTGGTCTAAAAACATACTTCAAACCATCATAATCACCAATAAAAACAAATTTCATAATTTCATCATTTTCAAGGTATCACCTGCTCATAAGCGATATCGCCGCACATCATGTCATGTCGATGTAATGGGTTTTGAAAAGATCTAAGGCCTTCCACCCACTGGAATGGCAAGCAAATCAATGGCTCTTGGTTGAACAAAGTTGCACAAAGCGGTAGGCCGGTAAAATTTTGTTTGCGCGCAAATGTGTTGTATTCTTTGATGTTGAAATGAATAATCCTGGTCACGTCAAGCCCGCAACCGAGTATATATACATATGTGCTCGTGTAGAGCTTAAATTGATCGTCATCTGACCACTATCGAAACCCTTTATCTACGCTGCGCTACCTGTCACTATTCCACACGCGTGTTTTGTCGCCGGGGCTATGGAAGAGATTCTCTGTTCCATTACATTACTGAAATCAAATTACAGTTCTAGCATAATTAAAAAAAGGTCTCTATTCTTATGAGGTTTACCGTAAACTAGTGTCTTTTCGTAATTAGATTTACTTTTAATTAAATGTTTGCAAGTCTATGGAAAAATGCCAAACTTTACTGGTTCATTAATTTGAGAATAAATGCCATATAAGGCAGACTTAGTGTGGAATATTAAAAGTTCGACGAGTTTTTAAAATTTTGTCTGTTAAATTACCGTTATATCATATTTATTAGAAAAAATGGGAAGCCAACGAAGTCTTCATATCCTGGGATATTACGACGTGGACGACCCATCAGTTGAACACTCTGAAACCATGATAGTAATCAACCTCATCATATCTGGCAATAAGGTAATGTAACTCCTAAGACATCAATGATTCCAAAGTATAGTTCATGTTTCCGTGCGTTTACCATATTGTCTAATGTTTTACATCAGTATTGTAAAGGGAAAAAAAAACTATTGAACGACCTGCGGGCGTCGAGGTCAGTAGAGGCAGAGCACAAATTTGAGTTCGACAAGATGTGCCAGAAAAACAAACGTGTCTATTTCAAAAGAACACTCCCTGAATTCATGTTAAGTGATTTAGAAAATTCGCGCGGAAAAACTGAGCGTAGGTGGGTGGACAAGTTTCTGGATCTCACGCTAATTTCAACATCCGTGCTCTGCAAATCACTGTGGAGTGCATGTCAGAGGCTAGCTCCCATAGTAATACATCTTAGTGTTTGTTCCCATTCCACTGCCGATAGTCTTCGACAGTCTGCCAAGTTAGGTGTTTCCACATCTCATTGACGCTTGGGTCAAGCAAACCTGTGACCATTTGTGCTGCCCTGCTTTGTCCACGCTCAATATCTTTCCTTTGTTTTATTTGATATGATTCCACAAATTTGAGCAATAATCTAGGATGTGTGTCACGAGTGTTTTGTAAACAATCTCGTTTGTAGAATACCAAATTTCCCAGTATCCTACCAGTGGACCGAATTCTGCCACTTGCTTTACCTACGAATGACCGTTCCATTTCACAGCCCTACAGATTTTTGGGTACTTGTATTTATATAAGCTGATTGATTCCAGTTGAGACTCGTTGATACTGTAGTAATAGGATATTAGTTCTCAGCGTTGTATAAAGTGCACAATTATAGATTTCTAAGAATTCCAAACAACTTGTTACTCTTTGCACCACTATGAAACCTAACAAAGCTTTGACTGGATATTTAGGCCGTCTTTTTCAGCTGGTACTTCATTAT
Organism: Schistocerca cancellata; assembly: GCF_023864275.1. NCBI lineage: Eukaryota > Metazoa > Arthropoda > Insecta > Orthoptera > Acrididae > Schistocerca > Schistocerca cancellata. The sequence goes on from NC_064627.1 coordinate 761,591,947, forward strand.
AAATAACTGCACCATCTGCACAAAGCCTGCCATGTCTTTAATATACAAAATGAACAGCAAGAGTCCCATCACACTTCCAAAGGACGCGCCTGCAGTTACTTCTACATTAGTCGTCGTCTCCTCATCGACGATGTCATGCTGCATCTTCCTTGCTACGAGATCTTCCACCAGGAGGAAGTCAAAGTCATTGGAAGATAGTTTAATAGATGACTTCTGCTACCCTTAGTGCAAATGAGTGTGACCTTTGATTTCTTCGAGCCACCGCGTTAAACCTCCTGGCAGATTAAAACTGGGGACCTGTGCCTATGAAGAACGAAAATTTCATTCTGGAAACATTCCCCAGGCTGTGGCTAAGCCATGTCCCCTTTACATCTTTTTTTCAGGAGAGCTGGTCCTGAAAATTTCCCAGGAGAACTTCTGTGAAGTTTGGAAGGTAGGAGACGAGGTACTACCGTAAGTAAATCTATGAGGACAGATTGTGTGTCGTGCTTGGTTAACTCACTCGGTAGAGAACTCGTCCGTGAAAGGCAAAGGTACCAAGTTCGAATCTCGGTCTAGCACACAGTTTTAATCTGTCAGGAAGTGTCAGCACAGTGACAAAGTGACAATTTCATTGTGGACCCATTACTCATGTTTTAGTTTCGTTTATGTTCATCTCGTAGCTTCGAGGCACTAAGTATTATATTCAGCTGCGTATCCAGTCCTTTGCCGTCTCTTGACATAATCACAGTGTCCTTGGCAAACCTTAAAGTTTTTATTTCGTCTTTATCCAGATTTCTTCTTAATCTCCTCTGCCGCTTGCTTAACATAAGTTTGAATAACATGTCTCACTTCCTTGTGTATTACGACGTCCATTTCACATCCGTAGAATCTTCTAACTGCAGTCTGGTTCCTCTACAAGTTGCTGATAATCTTTCGCTGACTGTATTTCATCAATAACAACTCCACATTTCGAAAGAGAGTATTAAAGTCCATTGAAGTCAACACTGTCAAAAGCTTTTTGTGAAGCTACACATGCTATAGCTGTCCGTTAGCCCTTCTTCCGTCTCTTCTAAAATAAGTCACAGGGCCAGTATTGCCTCGCGTGTTCCTACTTTTCTCCAAGTTGCTGATATAGCGTAACGCACTGGCTCACAGGGCAGGGAGGTGAGCCAGACCAGTATGGAATCTGCGCACATAGGCCAGCCTGAGTGTGGTTTTTAGGCGGTTTCCAACACTCGTTTCGGCAAATTCTGAGCTGGTCCCCAACTGCTGCTTCACAGAATACGATATACAAATAGGTAAAGTGCAATAACGAACAGAACGAAGTTTCCACAATTCGCAGACAAGTTGCGCACACGGCTTCCCTTCCTTAGCTTACCCCGACGACTGTGGCGTAAGGAAGAGCATCCAGCCACAAAATAAAATTTTCCAAATTCTGAAACATCGGACCCCGTACCAGACGGGATAAACGCTACAGAAAAGAAGAAGAAAAATAAGGTCCTACATCTCTTTGGAACCGAAACTGATCTTCTTGGTGATTGGCTTCTAACAGCTTCTCCGTTCGTCAGTAGGTAATTTGTGTCATTATTTTGCAACGATGACTTCTTAAGTAAATGTGCTTGGGTATTTGATATGTTTTCTGTCAGTTAAAGTGTGACTACTGTACTGTAAGTTTACTCTCGAAGATTACTTTTATTCGCAAACTCCGTGTTTTTATTGTAAAGCGACTGTATCAAAACTGGCTTTGTTGCATTTATTTATGCTATCATCTTTCGTCTTAGTATTGGTCGAGAGCCGGCGGGAGGCCATTCACAGCTTTGAGTGTTCGTCCTTGGATGTAAGAGAATTGTTAAATGATATGGAAATCGTTTCATAAAATTTGGCAGTATCATCGGATGTTACACAACGTTACCCTTACTGTTACTTGTACAACAAAAGGTGTTGGGATTCAATTTGTCTGCTTCATGTTTAGTACCAATGACTGCCCGAGAGAATAAACAGCATAATGTAGCTGAGTCTAAATAGGGACCTTGGCTATTTAGAAAAGCTCCCTTCTCCAAAACTGGACCAGATTACTAAGACCAAGAAGCTGTCAGATACTTTGTGTGGGTATTTTAAACCGGTTGTTGTAGTTTTAAGTAATTAAAGCGGTATTGTTTGGAGACTGGACCTGTTATGCGCGGAGCAGAAAGGTTGGGTGGGCGGGGGGGGGGGGGGGGGGGGACTTGGCCTTACTTCTCGCACAATGGAGGTCTCCTTCGCGATTACGAGAGAGCCGCACTGCGGCACAGCTCTGCTAGAATTACTGAATAACACGCAGCAGCAGCCTCTGCAGCAGTTTACCCCCACCTTTGTGATTGTTTTCTGTACATTTTATTGTTATTTACTTCACATAAATAAATTATGTAGCATTTTATGTGATGTTTGTAAAGCACGATGAAGTTTTTGGACGAACATTGTTTCTTAGTCGGTCAGTGCAACGCAATGCAAATTGCATTTTATTTATTTTCGAGATATTACGTCCATTGGGCATTACTCTGGTGTTATCTCTGTTATGAAAAGAAATGCGAGTATTACGTACAATGGAAAAAGTGACAATAACCATGTGGCCGTGTCTCCGGATTGAGGCCGTTAGATCCACGGATCTACGAGAACAGAATAAACACACTAAAGCAGTTTCGACATGTGTTTAATTGCTCGCCGATACGATGTTTCAAGTATTAATTCACTGAAATTAGAGCCACATTGAGTTGAAAATGAGTACACTGTTGCACTTTATGTCGTAAGAGCCGGCCGCGGTGGTCTAGCGGTTCAGGCGCTCAGTCCGGAACCGCGAGACTGCTACGGTCGCAGGTTCGAATCCTGCCTCGGGCATGGATGTGTGTGATGTCCTTAGGTTAGTTAGGTTTAAGTAGTTCTAAGTTCTAGGGGACTGATGACCACAGAAGTTAAGTCCCATGGTGCTCAGAGCCATTTGAACCATTTTTTATGTCGTAAGATACTTCTGAGGTAACAGTGAAAAGTCAAAGTATTATTTTGATTTACCTTAGTGTAGGGCTTGATCTTATGATTTGACAGATAGTTTCCCATTGTCAGTTTTGTTATAGTTTATAAAATAAGAGGGTATCATCGACTTACAGATAGCAATGGTAATGTTAGTGATGACAGTGCCACTAAAGCAGAGTTACTGAACACGGTTTTCCGAAATTGTTCTGCCGAAGAAGACCCAGTAAATATTCCAGAATCCGAATCAAGAACAGCTCCCAGCGCGAGTAACTTAGATATCCTCGGCACAGCGATGCAGATACAACCGCTCGCTCGTAGAAAGATCCGTATCTAAAGAACGGAAAGTTGCACAGGTGACAGCGGTACTGAAGAAAGTAAATGGAAGTAATCCGTTGGCTTACAGAGCCTTATGTAGCAACCCGTATCACTCGCTCTGCCAAGTTAAGTGTCTACGTCTCTGCCACTATTGCTTCGACGAAGTTAAGTTTTAACACTTTTCATCGAGGAAGTGCGAATATTCACATAAAATTTTGTCAAAATCCGTGATCGTCTAGCAGGGTTAGTTGACACAGAGCGAATGGCAGTGAATCGATGCCTAGCAAAAATGAGAGTTTAGCATTTTATTTACCTACAGCTTAGCCTCTTTGATACTTCCACTTCATACTTCGACTCATACGAATTTTTTTGTAAATGTAATTACTCTTGCTTCAAAAGCTAATGTGTTGAAGATTCTTGCCGTTTATGCCTCAGATGTAGCAACAATATTGGGGAAATGGTTTCGTCTGGGTCCGGAAACAGTTTTATTGCTTTTTATGTTTTATTATCACGCCTGCGTGATCTTCCTTTCAGCTACAGGTGTGGAGGGTTATTTGGTATGTTAAGTAATATATATACAGGGTGGTCCATTGATCGTGACCGGGCCAAATATCTCACGAAATAGGCGTCAAACGAAAAAACTACAAAAGCTATGGTTGGCCCGCTAGATGGTGCTGCCATAGGTCAAAACGGATATCACCTGCGTTTAAAAAAAAATAGGAACCCCATTTTTATTATATATTCGTGTAGTACGTAAAGAAATATGAGAGTTTTAGTTGGACCACTTTTTTCGCTTTGTCATACATGGCGCTGTAATAGTCACAAACATATGGCTCACTATTTTAGACGAACAGTTGGTAACAGGTAGGTTTTTAAAATTAAAATACAGAACCTAGGTACGTTTGAACATTTTATTTCGGCTGTTCCCATGTGATAGAAGTACCTTTGTGAGCTTATCATTTCTGAGAACGCATGCTGTTACAGCGTGATTATCTGTAAATACCACATTAATGCAATAAATGCTCAAAATGATGTCCGTCAACCTCAGTGCATTTGACAATACGTGTAACGTCATTCCTCTCAACAGCGAGTAGTTCGCCTTCCGTTATGTTCGCACATGCATTGACAATGCGCTGACACATGTTGTCACGCGTTGTCGGCGGATCACGATAGCAAATATCCTTCAACTTTCCGCACAGAAAGAAAGCAGGGGACGTCAGATCCGGTGAACGTGCGGGCCATGGTATGGTGCTTCGACGACCAAACCACGTGTTATGAAACATGCTATTCAATACCGCTTCAACCGCACGCGAGCTATGTGCCGGACATCCATGATGTTGGAAGTACATCGCCATTCTGTCATGCAGTGAAACATCTTTTAGTAACATCGGTAGAACATCACGTAGGAAATCAGCATACATTGCACCATTTAGATTGCTATTGATAAAGTGGGGGCCAATTATCCTTCCTCCCATAATGCCGCACCATACATTAACCCGCCATTAACTTGTCGCAGACATCGTGGATTTTCCGTTGCCCAATAGTGCATATTATGCTGGTTTACATTACCGCTGTTGGTGAATGACGCTTCGGCGCTAAATAGAGCACGTGCAAAAAAATCTGTCATAGTTCCGTAATTTCTCTTGTGCCCAGTGACAGAAGTGTACACGACTTTCAAATTTGTCGCCATGCAATTCCTGGTGCATAGAAATATGGTAAGGGTGGAATCGATGTCGATGTAGCATTCTCAACACCGACGTTTTTGAGATTCCCGATCCTCGCGCAGTTTGTCTGCTACTGATGTGCGGATTAGCCTCGACAGCAGCTAAAACACCCACTTGGGCCTCATCATTTGTTTCAGGTCGTGGTTGACGTTTCACATGTGGCTGAACACTTCATGTTTTCGTAAATAACATAACTATCCGGCGAACGGTCCGGTCACTTGGATGATGTCGTCCAGGATACCGAGCAGCATACATAGCACACGCCCGTTGGGCATTTTGATCACAACAGCCATACATCAACACGATATCGACCTTTTCCGCAATTGGTAAACGATCCATTTTCACGCGGGTAATGTATCACGAAGCAAATACCGTCCGCACTGGCGGAATGTTACGTGATACCACGTACTTATACGTTTGTGACTATTACAGCGCCATCTACCACAAAGCGAAAAAAAGTGGTCCAACTAAAACATTCATATTTCTTTACGTGCTACACGAATATGTAATAAAAATGGGGGTTCCTATTTAAAAAAAAACACAGGTGATATTCGTTTGGCCTATGGCAGCGCCATCTAGCGGGTCACCATAGCGCCATCTGGTTTCCCCCTTCAAGCTAGACGAGTTTCGTTCTTTGTAGTTTTTTCGTTTGACGTTTATTTCGTGAGATATTTGGCCCGGTCACTATCAATGGACCACCCTGCATATATATATATATATGTATATATATATTACGTACAAGTTTCCTACGTTCCAAGTTCACTAATTTGGCTGTAGGTGTAGCGAACTGAGCTTCACGTTGTTACGTATATATAAGACGTCTTTCTGCGGAAGGTCGGGTCTTCTGGTTTCTACTAGTAAGTTTTTGTTCTTCAAGGGAAACGACATGCTTTAGTAAATATCTATACGTTGCAAGATAATAATAAATAAACTGTCCTGTAATGTACGGTAAATTTTCTACCTCGAATGACCATTAGGAAACTAAAGACAGACAAATTGGCTGTCATATTTTAGTTACTGTCAATTTTTATGGCGCTACATACGCTCCCTACTATAAAAACTATGTTAAAAATCAATACAAAGTATACTATTCGCTTTAATTCGGTATCATATACGGAAATGTAGCTTGCTGGCCGTTTGGCACACTGCATTGCTATGGTTAACGAAAACCAGACGGAGTGTCGTGACTGTTATGTAAGACTGTGGTAAAACCAAATGCTCGTGAATGATGTGTGATTATGTCCGAGGCTGTGTATTTGCATCTGTTCCATGTAGTTTTGATATTACTCTGTTACGTCGCCAATGAGTCTGTGGAGTGCCAATGATAGCAATTCATCCAGAGGCACAGACATGATTTCGGTTGTGGTCTCAGAGAAATGATATATGGGCTACTACTGGTTATGTTACGTGTTACTGATCTTACAGTTAGTGTCAGTTGCAATTGCGTGGATGATGTGGATACTTATGAGGAGATGTTGTACAGTAAAATTGAAGTATTATTACGTTACATTTTGGCGAAACGTCGGCCTAATGTAAAGGCTGGCACCATGCTCTTTACGTAGCGATACGTGGAAGTCAGTCTGCAAATGATGTCATAAATATGCGTGGAAGAGTGAAATGAAATTGACAAAGAGATTCACCTGTAGGTAAATAAAATGCTAAGATCTCATTATTGTCAAGTCTATTACGCTAGGCATCGATTCACTGCCAAGTCTATTATTCATTCGTTCTATGGGATAGCAGAAATCGACTTCCACTGAGATGGAGCACGTCACGTGTTCCTACTACTTGCTCATCAGTGGGAATGAAACGCTACGAAATCCGACGCCATTATTCACTTAAGTACAGCCAGTTAGCATCAACCCTTGTCAGTGGTATGATGACTTTATGCACAGTGCTAGGATTCGGAACCATCATCGCTCTGTTGGTAGTTCTCATTTATTATACTGCCCCTGCCGTAGCTGTCCTTATAGTCTTAGTAACTTCTTTAAACTCTTCTTTGCCATTTGCCTGCGTTTGTAACTTATTAGCCGTCTTCATATCCCTCACTTTTTTTCCTTACCTTGTTCCAGCAGCCGGATTTATTTATTTTTACTTGTCGTATACTCGTTCGTTTCACTCAGCCTGTTTATACTTTTGTTAAGCCCAGTAAAATGAAACTGTCCGTTTCGGAACTGTCTGTTAGTTCAGTGAGTCAACAAATAAGGAGAGTGGGACCTTTTGTCTTTGGAAGAGAGTAATTTCAAAATACCTTAACACTACCTAAGGCCTGTAATAGGTTGTACATCTCGTTAACGACTATGCCATTACATGCGGAGCAGTATCTCGAATTGAGGAAGGGCGGAGAAGGACATCCGGCATGTCCTTTTCAAATTAACCGCCCCAGCTTTCACCTTTACCGGTTTAGGGCGACTCCTGAAATCTAAGACTGGATGGCCAGATGGGGATATGAACTACTGTCTTCCCAAATGCCTTATGATCGTCCCACCTTGTTTGATCAAGAGGCGAGTGTTAGAGGACCATAATTTTTCACAATATATATGTATGACTTAGTAGATAACGTCGAAAGTTAGATAACGTCGAAAGTTGCATAAAGCTTTTCGCTGGTGGAGCTGTTGTATAGAGAGAAGTCGCGGAGCTAGAAGAATTGTAGCGAAATGCACCAAGGTCTGGAGAGGCTCGACGCTTGCAGCAGGGAATGGCAATTGACCGTCGACATAAACAAATGTAATGTAATGCGAATACGTAGACAGAAAGACCTTTAATTGCATGATTACAAAATCGCAGAACAATCACTGGAGGCAGTTACTTCCATAAAATATATAGGTGTATGCATACGGAGCGATTTGAAGTGGAACGACCACAAAAAATACATCGGCGGTAAGGTAGATGCCAGACTGAGATTCACTGGAAGAATCCTCAAGGAATGTAGTCCATCAACAAAGGAAGTACCTCACAAAACACTTGCTCAACCAGTACCTGAATAGTGTTTGTCAAAAAATGGTTCAAATGGCTCTGAGCACTATGGGACTTAACTGCTGAGGTCATCAGTCCCCTAGAACTTAGAACTACTTAAACCTAACTAACCTAAGGACATCACACACATCCATGCTCGAGGCAGGATTCGAACCTGCGACCGTAGCGGTCGCGCGGTTCCAGACTGAAGCGCCTAGTGTTTGTCAATGTGGGTCCGTACGAAATAGATCTGACACAGGGTATAGAGAAGATGCAAAGAAGATCAGCACCTTTCGTTACAGGTTCGTTTAGCAAGAGCGAAAGGGTCGCGGTGATGCCCAGCCATACTCAATGGCAGACGCTGCTAGACAGGCGTTCTGCATCACGTTATGGTCTACCGTTAAACTTCCGCGGGAGTACTGTCCTAGAAGAGGCAACCAGTGTATTGCTTCCTCCTATGTGTATCTTGCGAAAACACCATGAATATAAAATTAGACAGATTCGAGCCCACTCGGAGTCTTATTAGCAATCGTTTCTCCCGCGGACCATACGCGACTGGAACAGGAAAAGGAGGAGGTGGCACTGGTGCACGAAGTACCCTCAACCACGCATCATAAGGCGGCTTGCGGAGCATAGATGTAGATATAGATGCAGATATAAAAAATCTGGGCACAACAAGGAACAGCGAACGTGTACAAAGAAGAGCATCGCCTATGGTCACAGGTTTATTTGGTTGTCGAAAAACTAAAAGAAATGTTATATGGTCTGATCAGGTAACCACACGGGGAGAGAGTGCTGGTGTCTCGCGTAAACTTCGAGATCTGGTTTTCATGAGAAAAGCTGAAAATAGTCTTCAGCCCTCGCTGAGTTAGTTTTTTTTTTTTAAAAAAAGAATAGTCATGTGACGTCTTTTTCTTTGTTGTCGCCTCAGCCTCCTCGCCCAGTGAGGGCAGAGCGGTACAACATCGTAGTTTTCACTCAATAGGTTTTAAATATGTAGAACCAAATTAACATAATTTAAAAGACGAAGTAATCAAATGTTCAAATGTGTGTGAAATCTTATGGGACTTAACTGCTAAGGTCATCAGTTCCTAAGCTTGCACACTACTTAACCTAAATTATCCTAAGGACAAACACACACGCCCATGCCCGAGGGAGGACTCGAACCTCCGACGGGGCCAGCCGCACAATCCATGACTGCAACGCCCTAGACCGCTCGGCTAATCCCGCGCGGCACGAAGTAATCAATTTTTGTAAATGATCAAAAACATTTTGGCATTGTTGGTATTAAAAAACCGTTGAATTTTTCGTTTTAAATTTGAAAAAGATGAAAATAAAAGAAAATGTGGCACAGAAAGGTGAAGACATTAAAATGAAGCAAAGCGTATTTGCTGATAGTTGAAATACTTGTACTAGGAAAGGTAGTTATGACAGAGAAGAGTTGACGTTCTGTTGGGCCACAGCTTAAGGTTATAAACAAAACAGTAGAACGGGCTATAGCTGGAAGATGATAGTAGGCCGAGGGTGGGGATAGGGTACGGCGCAGAGATAGAACGGGGTCATGGGGTGTGGGCGCGGAATGGTGTGAAGAAGAAAGAGAATAGGAAAATATGGAGGGTGACGAGGGGAGTTCTAAAGGGGCGTCAGATAGGGAATGAGAGATTAGAGTTAATAGTGTTGTTGTTGTTGTTGTTGTTGTGATCTTCAGTCCTGAGACTGGTTTGCTGCAGCTCTCCATTCTGCTCTATCCTGTTCAAGCTTCTTCATCTCCCAGTACCTACTGCAACCTACATCCTTCTGAATCTGCTTGGTGTATTCATCTCTTGGTCTCCCTCTACGATTTTTACCCTCCACGCTGCCCTCCAATACTAAATTGGTGATCCCTTGATGCCTCAGAATATGACCTACCAACCGATCCCTTCTTCGAGTCAAGTTGTGCCACAAATTTCTCTTCTCTCCAATTCTATTCAATACCTCCTCATTAGTTATGTAATCTACCCATCTAATCTTCAGCACTCTTCTGTAGCACTACATTTCGAAAGCTTCTATTCTCTTCTTGTCTAAGCTATTTATCGTCAATGTTTCACTTCCATACATGGCTACACTCCACTTTCAGAAACGACTTCCTGACACTTAAATCTATACTCGATGTTAACGAATTTCTCTTCTTCAAAAACGCCGGCCGGAGTGGCCGAGCGATTCTAGGCGCTACAGTCTGGAAACGCGCGACCGCTACGGTCGCAGGTTCGAATCCTCCCTAGGGCATGGATGTGTGTGATGTCCTTAGGTTAGTTAGGTTTAAGTAGTTCTAAGTTCTAGGGGACTGATGACCTTAGAATTTATGTCCCGTAGTGCTCAGAGCCATTTTTTTTCCCTTCAAAAACGCTTTCCTTGCAATAACCAGTCTACATTTTATATCCTCTCTACTTCGACCATCATCAGTTATTTTGCTCCCCAAATATCTAAACTCCTTTACTACTTTAACTGTCTCGTTTCCTAATCTAATTCTCTCAGCATCACGCGACTTAGTTCGACTACATTCCATTATTCTTGTTTCGATTTTGGTGATGTTCATCTTATATCCTCCTTACAACACACTGTCCATTCCGTTCAGCTGCTCTTCCAGGTCCTTTGCTGTCTCTGACAGAATTACAGTGTCATCGGCAAATCTCAAAGTTTTTATTTCTTCTTCATGGATTTTAATTCCTACTTCAAATTTTTCTTTTGTTTCCTGTACTGCTTGCTCAATATACAGATTGAATAACATCGGAGATAGGCTACAACCGTATCTCACTCGCTTTCCAACCACTGCCTCACTTTCATGGCCCACGACTCTTATAACTGCAGTCTGGTTTCTGTACAAATTGTAAATAGCATTTCGTTCCCTTTATTTTACCCCTGCCACCTTCAGAATTTTAAAGAGAGTATTCCAGTCAATATTTCTCCAAGTCTACAAACGCTAGAACCGTAGGTTTGCCTTTCCTTAATCTATTTCCTAAGATAAGTCGTAGGGTCAGTATTGCCTCACGTGTTCCAATATTTCTACGGAATCCAAACTGATCTTCCCCGAGGTCGGCTTCTACTAGTTTTTCCATTCGTCTGTAAAGAATTCGCGTTAGTATTTTGCAGCCGTGAGAGTTAATAGAATGGGTTAATATCGGGACGTCTTTCATTGTTTGGTAGAGAGTATCGGTTCAAGTTTTGTCGGGAAAGTATATGGAGTGCGCGATGGTGTAAGGTGAGTGAGTTGTGTAGGGGCAGGCGCGACACTACGCTTGGATTAGAAATTAGAGGAGAGACAATGGGGTTGTCGGACTCTTGAAACAGCTGGGTCAGAGGCATAAACGCAGCTAGTCTTTCCAATACCGCCCGAGAACGGAGCCCTAAGAAACCTTAGTAGTGTATAGCACACAATAAAAGGCGTCCTCTCCAGCACATTTCACGGTGCTGTGCAGAGTACGGGTGCAGCTGCAGACCCTGCTGGTGGGCACGTCGTAAGCGCCCAGGCCGTGTTGGACGCCTCGCCTTCCGTTGGAGACCGCCGTGTTCTCGGCCCGGCCTGACCCGCTATCATCTGTATCCCTTACGGCGTCCGCGGGCGCGATCTTTTACCGACCTCGGCCGCTCGTTGCGGCCGGGAAATTGCGAGTGAGGGGCCTCCCTGCCCGCGAATAGGGACGAATGAAACCGCGCGCCGGACTGAGTGCCCATTAAAGGCCGCTTCCTGGTTAGTGACGACGCCCTATACGTCTTTATCCTGTCGGCGCCAACGAGGCTGTACAGCGAACTGGCCACATTATTTCATCCAGACCTGTCCCTCGGAACGTATGTTCTAATTTTCTCGGTTATTGCGTCAGATGCGGTTGTTGCGTTTAAACGGAACCACGGAATTTGAAGCCGGCCGCGGTGGTCTAGCGGTTCTGGCACTGCAGTCCGGAACCGCGGGACTGCTACGGTCGCAGGTTCGAATCCTGCCTCGGGCATGGGTGTGTGTGGTGTCCTTAGGTTAGTTAGGTTTAAGTAGTTCTAAGTTCTGGGGGACTTATGACCTAAGATGTTGAGTCCCATAGTGCTCAGAGCCATTTGAACCATTTTGAACGGAATTTGAGATAAAACTAATGCTTTACCGTAATGAAAGAACCGAAACAACATTTTCTCACAGAGGCCACTGGTTTTGGGCGTCGCGAACAGTCAGATTTCTGATGTTTTTGGAGATATGTTCCCAAAAGAAGACATAAGGAGCGATGAAAAAGTTTCCGTTTGGAGGCCATACAGTCCAGAATCGATATGCCAATGAGGCAAAATGACGGTGGGCATTCACTTCATCATCCCACGGATGCGCAGAGTTGAAGATACCCGTTTGGTAAAACATCATATCCTGCTGCGGGAAGAAGTCTGCAACTGCCTGTCGCACATCCTCGTCCGACAGGAATCCTCAACCCTTCACGGCCGTTTTTAAGGGACCGAATTCGTGATAATCGCGTGGGGAGAGATGAAGACGACAGGAGGGGAGCTCGAATGTCTCCCACTTGAGTAAGAGTAACTTCTGCGTAACGACAGTTGCGATATTCGGTCGAATCGCAACCATCACGAAACTTGGCGCACCATACCATAACAGACATTCGACAGACATGCTACCCTATACACATTTTTCATTCTCCGATGGATGTCTACGGTGTTTGTCCTTCGGCAATCAAGAAAAGTTTGTCCTGTTTGGGCGGATTTCGTAATAACGCTGTCATAGTTCACATTTCCGTTTACCATAAACACTTCGGAAAGACACGAATGCTACACTAATCCCTGGCCTACAGTATCCGCAGTCGCAGTACGTTGCACGTACACTGCAGCAGCGGCCATAAACAAAAAGTTTCTGAGCGCCCTTTATTTTATCCACCGCCTTCAAACAGCACAGTGTTTACCTCGCCGCACTTTAGATACTGATTAACTATCTTATGACCCTCCAACGCTGACGTAAGTTATGGCAGTGAAGTGGCGCGTATGTGTCACTCGCTACAGTTGGGTAGCACGACGTGGAGACGTGGTGGAATGGCAGAAATGAGCTACTGTACAGTGACGGAAAAAAATCGCAACATCAGGGAGGAGTTGTGCTGACATAAACGAAAATTGGTAGACATGTTTCTGCTCCTGAAAGATGACATTTATTCAGATTTCGCGCCAGTCGCATAAGAATGGTGCTAGAAGGGCCACTATGAGGATGCAAATCAGGTTTGGTTTGAATACACGCTGTAATGGTCGTCAGCGTTAGTTACCTCTGAGACTGGACGTGGTGAGTTGATGTTAGTGAAGGAAGCGTTTAAGGCGACAAAGACGCCATTATCAACACCTCACTGAGTTACAACGAGGTCGTCAAATGGATCTACAAGAAGCTGCATGCTCCTTCTGCGATACTACAGAAAGACTTGGCGGGAATGTAGCCAATGTACATGATTGCTGGCAGGGGTGTTTACGGGAGTGTACGGTCGCAAGCAGACCGGGCACCCAACTGCCACGTTGCACTGTCGAGAGGGAGGATCATCTTTTTCGGCGTATGATTCTGCTGCATCATACTGGTTTCCGCAACAACAGTTTGAGCAGCAGTTAAGACCACAGTCACAACGGACTGTTACAAATCGGTTACTTTAAGGACAGCTTCGAGCGAGACGCCATGCAGCATGCTTTCCACTGACCCCAAACCACTGTCATTTGCGGGTTAGGTGGTGTTAAGCAAGAGCTCATTGGACGGCAGGGTGAATGTATGTTGCATTTTCTGATGAAAGATGGTTTTGCTTCGCTGCCAATGATGGTCGTGTGTTGGTTAGAAGGAGGCCTGCAAACAACCGGTCTCTGTGCTAGGCACACTCGACCTACACCTGGAGTCATGGTCTGGGATGTGATTTCGTAGCCGGCCGGAGTGGCCAAGCGGGTCCAGGCGCTAGAGTCTGGAACCGCGCGACCGCTACGGTCGCAGGTTCGAATCCTGCCTCGGGCATGGGTGTGTGTGATGTCCTTAGGTTAGTTCGGTTTAAGTAGTTCTAAGTTCTAGGGGACTGATGAGCTCAGACGTTAAGTCTCTTAGTGCTCAGAGCCATTTCCTGATTTCGAATAACATCAGGAGCCCTCTCGTGGTCATCCCACACGCTCTGGCTGCCAATTTGTATGTCTGGTAAATGAAATGATCGTATGGCATTGTTGGCTGGGAGGTTCAAAATGGTTCAAATGGCTCTGAGCACTATGGGACTTAACATCTATGGTCATCAGTCCCCTAGAACTTAGAACTACTTAAACCTAACTAACCTAAGGACATCACACACATCCATGCCCGAGGCAGGATTCGAACCTGCGACCGTAGCAGTCGCGCGGCTCCGGACTGAGCGCCTAGAACCTTTAGACCACCGCGGCCGGCGGCTGGGAGGTCCCATGCGGGTGCGGCCACCAAGTGCAAGTTTTATTTCAGTCGGCGCCACATTGGGAGAGTTGCGGCCGATGATGAGGATGAAATGATGATGAGGACAACAACACCCAGTCCTCGAGCCGAGAAAATCTCCAACCCGGCCGGGAATCGAGCCCGGGCCCAGTGCATGGGAGGCAAGCACGTTACCACCCAGCTAAGAAGGCGGACTTGTCGGTCTGGTGATTCGATCTGTTGTGCTGCCTTTCATGAACAGCGTTCCAGGGCGTATTTTCCAACAGGATAACGGTCGCCCTCATACCGCTGTTGTAACCCAACATGCTGTACAAGGTGTCGACATGTTGCCTTGGCCTTTTCGATCACCGGATCTGCGTACAACATCATCGTCATTCACAAACAGCATTAACCGACCCTTTATTGACCAACCAAGTGCAACAGACATGGAACTACATCCCACAAACTAACATATGGCGCCTGTACAGCACAATGTATGCACGTTTGCATTCTTGCATTCAACATTCTGGCGGTCACGCCGGTTATAAATCTACCAGCATTTCACATTGGCAATGGCGTATCTCGCACTTACATGAACCTTTGATCTTGCGATGTTAATCTTTTATATATGCTATCTGGACAAAAGTATTACCGAAATTTTATTACTGTAAATTAATTATTTCTTCGTATTGCTATATTTTTTCCGTTAATGTATTTTTACACGCCAGTGACAACACCGTGAATGAAGTTGCTGAACTTGTTGGTGCATGAATGTAGATGGTCCAGTGTGTCTACAAGTTATGGTGGACCACTCGTAGCCATGTAAGACTGCTAAGAACAGTGGTCGTGAAAAGATCTCCACTAACTAGGACTGGAGTCTTGTCAATCACAGTCGGATTGAAACTCGACAGAACGCAGGGCCAGCTCAACAAGTTTCCAGCAAACATTCAAAGGCAATTGCGTGCTATGGACATTTCCCGTCGATTATCTCGCAAAGGGCCATTGCCCACAATGGCACTTAAAGCTGTACGTGTAAATCGACCAAACAACACAGAAACTGGACAGTGCCCGGCTGAAGGCGTATAGTGTGGGCTGACAAATCATACTTTTCCTGTTTTCACATGATGTCGAGTGTTCCGTGCTAAAATCTGAAGGTTAGTGAAGAGAGTGAATTTCCTTTTAAAACTGATATTTATTATTTCAGAACAGTTCTGCTATACACTTCTTTTCCAGTATTATGCACCTTAATATTTACGTTGGAGTCAAAATCATTTGTCATGAGAATTAAGAATAATTGTAGAATTAATCAACAATTGCTGTCTCTATAATATATTTACAATAATCATATCTACAACATTTAAAAGACGAAAATATCATAATATCTGTTGAAAAAATAAGCTGTTGTATATAATTATTTACAGAAAACCACCCTCCACATCTTCTGTCAAATCACTGGGAGTCACGTTAGCGCAACTTTATCCTCGACAGCTTTTATACACTGTTGTGCAATTTTCACACACTTGCATTTTCTTCCGTAATCTTGAGCGGAGCCGCATGTAATCAGTAGCAGTACCTTGCCTGGAGCTGTTGTCGTTTCATGTGAATTGGAGAGGAATGAATTTGATTCCCTCCACCCCAGTTTCTAGGATCCAAGCACTTCCCCAACTGTAGCTGGACTGTTTTCGGTGGGTATGGTGGCATACTGCGTCAGTAGCGGTGGCAGACGAGAGAGTGCGACAGCATTGCTTGCCTGACCGACAAGTGCATTGAATTCTGGTATCATTTAAAGTATCATCAAATTTACTCTTTCCTGTTTTTGTGAAAAGAGAGAGAGACAGAGAGACAGACACAGAGAGAGAGAGAAACAGAGAGAGAGAGAAACAGAGAGAGAGAGAGAGAGAGAGAGAGAGAGAGAGAGAGGGAGGGAGGGAGGGGATGAATTTTCCTACTGCTTCTGCAGTGGCCCCAGGAGACAAAGCTGAATCATTGAATATTCGTGAAATGTTATAAAGATGAGGGAACTGGTGGAATAGTTAGAAAGCCTGCATCGTCCCTTCAGCAGACAAGGCTGAAATTGTGTCGCAACCACACACTGAAACAAGAAATAGGATTGACTCCTTGCGATCGTGGACGTGCGAGGAGTTACGTATATTTTTAGAACTGTAACACCTCGTCCTGATGCTGCTTTTAGCTTCCTTCTTAATGGTACTGTTTTTGGCGTCTGGAGCAAGAGCTGTAAGTAGCTTGAGAAGATCAACAGCTTGGCCGACAATAGACAGGAGGTGGTTATGTGTTGTGAGTGTTGGTCATACCATTACTTGGGTTACTCAGGTTACCAACATCACCCACGATATATATGTCAACATTCTCGGTGTTCAAATATTGACTTTTCTTCTATATCTTCATGATGAGATGATTGAGTATGCTGTGGACAATTCCAAGAAGACAACATCCGTGTTCAAAGGGCTATACGCATACATTTTTTGTTTGATGAATACTCAGACACCGTTTCGCACCGCGACTTATCCGTTAAATCAACCCATAGAAAATTTCTGTGGCTGTTTGGGGCAATGGGTGAAACATAGCAGTCGGCATCCTCACAGTTTGGTAGGTCTTTGGGACCAGCCATTGATTGACGGCTTGAGCTGTATACCTAAACAAGCCTTAGTGACTGCCTTAACCAGCAGACTGAGGCTGGAGATGATATTGCACTAAATTATGGGATGAGGTGCTTTTGGCTTATGTTGCAAACGGTGTTATCAGACGAGAAGACGCAGTGGTTGAGACAATGGACTCGCATAGGAAGATCGACATTTCAGATTCCCATTCGGCCATCCAGATTTTGGTATTCCGTACTTTCCACAGTGGCTGTGACAGTCTACTGGGTAGAGCACGAGACCAGCCTTGTAAGTCCCAGGTTCAGTCTCGGATAGGGGCGGGGGTTTTTCCTCGTTCCAGTCCCTCCAGGATGGCCCCAGGATTACTCAAGCTGCTATGAGATGAGTACTTGGGATTTTCCCAAGGGTTGAAACACAGCCATGGAGATGGATCCTCCCCTTCCCCCTCCCCCTCTTAGTGCTTGCAGTCGACCAATAACCACATGCTTTACCTTACCTACGATTTCCATAAGTCAATTAAGGCGTATATCAGGATTATGTCTTTGAAAGGGCACGGCCAGTTTCCTCCCCAATCCTAACTTGTGCTCCGACTCTAATGTCTGCCCCATCGACGTGGCATCAAACCCTAACCATCCTTACTTTCTTCCTTTTACAGTTAAAATTATTTATAGCTTTTGATTTTATACGCACAGACGACGAAGCAGCCTCAAATTAGTACGGAGGTATATCCAGAACAGTGATACTTATTGACAGTGAAAAACAAAACACACACATTACTTGGAAGTTTCAGGAGCAACTGAAGCCTGCTGCATGCTATACTGTCATATACACTCGTGAGCGACTGAGTTAGATACAGTTGCTAGTGTTGGATGTGGGATGTTCAGCGTGTCACGCCAGTTTGGCCTACACGGTAAGGTATGATACAGTGAATTCAGTAGTACACTGGACAGACTACTTAAATGCTACTTTGCCTAGAAAACTTTGACGGATTTTGATGTAGGCCCCGTGTTAGCGATGAGCATTCGTAGTTGTTAGTTGTGCGTGTGCTTGGGACTTTCGAAGGAGAGTGATTCAGTGAAGTGCTAATCTAAACTAATCTAAGACTCCTCACGTTGTTCCAGCAATTCATTTTTCCTGTTTAGCAGAACAGTGTGGTAGCTGGACCTTATCTAACATGGCGACAGTTGCTTCGTAGAGTAGTTTCTGCAGTTCAGTATTGAGCCTCACTGGTTTCGCGCTGGATGCGGTCGTGACAGTCGGTCGGTGCATGGGCTGGACACACTATGTCAGGCTTCTTTTACACTGCAGTGAATGTATATGAGCACAAGCGAACGAGCATTCGCAGACAGTTTGGCAGTGTTCATTACTGTTCAGTTATTCTTGTGAAGACTGGCGGCAACGGCCGAGAACACGCTGCCTTATTGTTTTCTTGATAGGATTATTTTACGTGGCGAGCGCGTTGTTTTCGAGAAAGCAAGCAAAGTGGCGTAGCGAAAGAAGTATGTGGGTGTTTAATTTGTACGTAAGGAGGTAGTGCATTTAACATTGGAATGAAGATCCAGCCTCCCTTCGCATTATCCCAGATCTTTACACAACCGTCAACTGAGTCTTTTCGCTGCCTTCTCATTACAGTTGTGAAGGAAATGTAGAAGTGGAACACTGATTACCAACGATCAATATAACCTGAAGAAAGGCTATAATATCAGCTCTAATTATTACACTGGTGTGCAAAAACTTAAGGTACCCTGAGTCTCACACTCCACCTCTCTGTTAAATAATCCACTTCTTACAAGGAAATAAAGTCCCTCTATGTAACATAGCATGCCTGATATACCAAAAGGCCACTACTAGAAAACCTTCTTTCTTCGATAACTGTAAATGACATAATAAAATACAAAAATGTATTCATAACTTAATTCTCCACTCATATACTCGTTCATTTTCATATGGTTATTATTAGGGCTATATTTTTTCAAGTCTGATCGGCCTCGAAATTTCAGGCACAGCGAAAACCCAGTGCGGCCATGCGCAAATATGTTTCGCAGTGTATCTAGTATGCTCTCAATCATGTCATGTCGCAGTATTCAGTTCTGAGCGCGCAGTGGGCTAGTAAGGATACCTAGAATAGTAAGTGTCTCCCGCCAAGCGTGGATGCCTGCTGAGGCATTTCACCTGAATTCCATGCAGTTCACATATCGTAACTGTCATGTGTTTCCTTCTTCCTGACAATTCTCGGGCGCACACTGCTGGTGCAATGAGGACTCTCCTGCAGCGTTTCCAGTGGGAAGTGTTTGATCGCCCGCCATACAGCCCGGGCATGGTTCCCTCTGATTTTTCACCTCTTTGTTCATACGAACAGCCAGCTATGAGGGCAGCATTTTGGCACAGATAGGGAGTTGCCGACCAGCATAGGGACCTGGCTCTTCTATTATGAGGGTATTGGCAAGTTGCTACAATATGTGGTGGAGCACGCATTCGGATTTAGGTGGTCAAATGATCAACAAGAAATTAACTGCCGAAAACCTGACTCCCGAAAGAGGGTGTACACTGGTGCGTAGAGAAGTGGAGAGGCGATCATAGGAACTCAAAGTACAGCTCGTAGAATTCATGGCATGGGGGAGCGAAAAAGGAGTGTGAACAGAACAAGCGCCGGCGGACAAGAGAGCGTTTCGACTTAACGCAGTCACTTGTGCGTCCGCTCCCGAGGCGCTACATGACTTCTCTTACGCCACCTCATTGGCCCCGCTGAACAACGTTCATTGAAGGCGTCCTTCGTCCAGTAGACTCACTATGAGAGCTCTTAACACGTCAGCATCACACGCAGAAGGCGTGAGGCCGTGGACAGCTGCCCAGGGTCCAAACTAAGTACTCAATAAAGAGATTTTTTTAAAAATTTTCCTATGAATGTATCATGTCTGTCTTCTCAAATTCGGAGGTATCTCCACAAATATCACTATTAATCTTTACTATTTTACGATCATCCCGTTGACTGTACATTGTTTTGGTCTTACTGTAGTTGATATTCAAGCCTACGGTCATACTTGCACTGTTTACTTTGTCCACGCTTTGCTGGATTTCCTCTGAATCATCAACAAACGGATGTCATCATCTAACTGAAGATGGCGCAGGTGATATCCGTTTGTGCTTATTCATTCTTCATCCCAGTTTAATTGTTTGAAGACCCCTTTTTCTGCGTCATTAGTCTTTTGACTGGTTTCATGCTGCCCGTCACGAATTCCTCTGCTGTGCCAACTTCTTCACCTCAGAGCAGCATTTATAACGTACGTCCACAATTACTTCCTGGATGTATTCCAATCTCTGTCTTCCTCTGGAGTTTTTACCTTCTTTTTACCCCTTAGATGGAGACAAAAAATAATTTTGGTGAAATGGAGTCGCATTGCCTGAGTCTTTCTCAATTATAAACTTCACACTCTCCTGGTACAGTCATCATTTCAGCTACAAGAAGCTCTTCTTAGAGCAGCCTATAAGATATCCTAAGAATTTTATGTTGTTTAGTAGTGGAATGGGGTCAGGTCAGCAGATCATCAAAGAAATTAAAAGCCTGTGACACAATTTACTGAAGATGCTTTTAGAAAGTCACCCAGATTGATGCAAAATACTGGTGCAAGAGACGGAGAAACAAAAAATTAAGATCAAAGAATATCACGTAAAAAGGAAATCCAGACACTACTGAATTCTTTCAATAGAGGACTTCACTCGACTTTCACTTTTTGCGATGTGTATCCTTACGCTGAAATCCAGAAGTAATTATATGGGTTTATGGTGAGGCAGCGAACGCACTATATGATTTTTCGCTCTTAAGTATGCATTTACTTGCATTTTTTATGGTTATAGTGGTCCAGTACGATATACAGTATACGGAAAGAGATGTACATCCCAAGAAAATTGTGTATAGATTTTTATTTCTTTCCTGTATACCATGCATTATTAGCAACAATAACGCTTTTCGATCTAAATTATTTTATTCTATGTCTTCTCTATGTCTTGTAGCTTCATGATAGGAATCAGGAAACGAAATTCATAGCACGTAATGTAACACATAAACATACATGTAAATTACCGTTGCATATTTAAAGAATTAATCCCATAATTACTTCTAAAATCTGTGAAGAGAAACATCACTTCCTGTTCGACAAAACTCTTCTGTGGACCGTAGTTAATCGTGTCATTGGTGCATAAACTGCGCGGCGGTAGTTAGAATTAATTATTTACTGGTTTAAGAGTGCTGTATGAATAACTCTGGCCTTTGAGATTTCGGAGCGCCGTTGCAGGGCAAAATGAATGTCAGAGGTACAGGGTCGGCCTCGGGCATAAGTTTTAAGTTCTCAGAATGCCACTACTGTGTATCTATTGTCAGTAATTGCTAAATTAGTGTCAAAGATAATATGCGTGTGCACGTGATGTTAGCTGCTGGCTCAGGACGACAGGTTGTAAGAGACGCAAATATTTGAGAAAAATATCAGAGCTGAAGACAAACGATTCCAAGGCGGTTAACAAGGCCAGAAATATACTTCTGCAAACACGGGTGCGGTATCACTCTGCCATACACCATAATGTGGCTTGCAGAGTATAGACGTAGATTGACCAGTGCGACATAGTGAGAGTCCTGTTTTCAGTAATGCTGGACGAGGCGAATAGTTCACAGAGGTTACTTGTCGCCTTTAAAACATTTAACGGCATTTTAAATTTTTGTCAAAGTTTTTACTGAGTGATTCCACAAATGCCGTTGGTAGGCGCAAGCAGTATGACCGGAGAAATTCCTTTAAGTTTCGGCAGTAAATTTCTGGTTTCAGTAGTGTAGTGTGTTGCAACATGCTAAAAGACCACATACCTTTCGGCAGTAGTGTGTTTTTGGATTTAACGTCATGTCGTAGGCCATTTTACGAGAGACGGAAGAGGTAATCAGTCTGTCCTCTGACGAAAGGGGCGATCTCGACGAGGACTAGTCCATTGTTGTGAGACGAATATTGCCAGCAACAGTACTTAGCCTCTTGGCAGGCCGTCAGCCGATTACGCTTAGAACTGCGCGTAGCCTACCTAATCCCTTGTCTGTAAAGCGTGCAAAGGCAGTAATCAGGTGCTCTAGAGGTGATGCTAAAGCGTCGTCGGCAAAGAGATTTTAACACCAGTACTCTGCAACCCTAAGGCAACAATAAAGAAAAATGGCTATAGCGACCGCCAAATTCTATGTAAATTCGCAACACTACCAACACCCGAGGAGGGTATTCCCACAGTGAAGCGTGGCCCCGTATGTCGGTAGCATCTCCGAGCGCCTTATTCTGCCTGTTTACATATCTCTGTATTTGAATACGTATGCCACCACCTGTTTCTCTGGCGCTTCAGTGTACAAAAACGTCATTTGTTTCCTATTTACCTTAAATATAACACTGAGATGGTCTAAAGGTTTACTTTTCATATATTTAGGTGTCTGTAATAATCGTTTATATGTTTGTGTATATTTTTTTGGTCGCTGTTTGAATTGAATTATACCTGTACTTATTCCTTACGGATAGTTTTCTGAAACTGCACTGTTATCTACCACGATAGACAAGTCGACTAAATCATTACCACCGCGAAATTGCTATCAAAAAACATGATAATGTTTTAGCACGAAAAAAAAATATTTGAAATAATA
Organism: Schistocerca cancellata; assembly: GCF_023864275.1. Classification (NCBI taxonomy): domain Eukaryota; kingdom Metazoa; phylum Arthropoda; class Insecta; order Orthoptera; family Acrididae; genus Schistocerca; species Schistocerca cancellata. The sequence goes on from NC_064627.1 coordinate 761,614,606, forward strand.
GACCGTGTTTTTTAGTGTCCAGATAAACAAAAGCGTTTTTTGTCCTCAGAATATGAGCGAATTAGCAGTATATTTATTCATGAATATCTTCACACAACGCATTTAAAACAAATGAAAATCCTTGTTAGATTAAATTTCTTGAATCGTATTTAATACAAAATTCTTCGCTGGTTAAAGTCCATGCAGAAAAAATTACATTTAACACTTATGAATGTGGTTAATAAATTATTCTCTTTAACATACAGTTTTAGCTTTTCAAGTTAAATCGCAGCAGTACTGTAGAGTGTAGCCGCCGAAAACTGTTTCCACTTCGAACAGTATATTGTATTTTTACGCAATTAATAGTGTGCTAAATTCACGCCAGTCTCACGAAAGTATCAAATGGTTCAAATGGCTCTGAGCACTATGCGACTTAACTTCTGAGGTCATGAGTCACCTAGAACTTAGAACTAATTAAACCTAACTAACCTAAGGACATCACACACATCCATGCCCGAGGCAGGATTCGAACCTGCGATCACGAAAGTATCAAAAATGATTAAGGAATGTCGACATGCAAATATAGCAATACTTAATTAGTGGCTGATCGAAATCTATAGATGTACACCGTCAAATATTTTATCCCTCTTTGTTTATACAGGGTGCGGCAGAAACGGTGACCTGCTCTAAATTGCGCGCCATTATTGAACACCGTCATTACCTGCCAAAAGTGGTGTCCTCAAATCTCTGTCAAACCCAGCTGTCCGCATATCTCCGGCATTCCTCCTTATCCCCCCCCCCCCCACCTGCTTCTTCAGATGGACAGCTACTTTATGAGTTCAGCTCTCTCCAGCACATTAATATTTAAGGGGTCATTCAAATACTTTCCGTAATTATAAGTACATGTTGATTCCTGCATTCATTTATTGCTCTCTCTGTATGTAAGTTGCTTTAACTAGCCATTGAAGGTTGATCTCGGCCATATACGAGTATTTACAAATTCTAGTAGAATATTTCCTATTTCTAAGGTACAATCTTTTTTAATTAGTGTTGAATACCAGTCCAGATCGTTGAGTCTCCTAGTTAATTGGTATCCCATGCAGTTGGGAAAGGTGTTGATTGCCTTCCGCAGTCCAGACTGGTGTGCGCTAGCTCTCTATTAAATTCCTGGCAGCTTGCAAATTTTTCCGCCCCAAAAGGTATAGGCAGGTGTTACGGCTTGAAAATCCTGTGCCGAGCTGTTTACGACCGGTTTCCTGGCGATTGCGAAACAGCAGAGAGAGGGCTAAGGGTGAGGAACAAAGCTCATATTGTAACCGATGGGCGCTAACTTAATTTTTCATATGCCCGCCTCTCGCGCTCGAAAAAGTCTCGTGCTGGACGAGCTTCAAGCAGTACACGTCAGATAATGTAGGTTGTTATGATAACAACATGACTGGCCTCTGTAACTGAGAAAGGTATTTCTGTAGACTGCGGGCCGATGGAGCGGGTATTGTTCCAAGTGCGTGGCTCTCCGCTCGTCTCCCGTTCCGCGGAGTCGATCCGCGGGGGCGGAGCGGGGGCGGAGCGGCGCCTCGGCGCGGCCCGCCGCCTCTGGTTACCGCTCTTGTCCGTCGCTAATTAGGCAGCTCTGTCAGCCCATCTCCCGCGGTTACAAAAGGCGGCGCGTGCTGAGGGGAGCCGCTCTGAGGAGCCGCCGCCCCTATTGTGGCGCCGCAGACGCGGCCCCCGGGATTCGTTTCTACCTCTGGCGGCTTAGTCGCCCGCTGTTCGCAGAATTACCAGACACCCACCGCCGCCTCCGGAGCGCTCGCGGATCGTCTCGCGGCTCAGCGGGAGCAGCCGCGCCTCGTATTTCCACAGAAATTAGCTAATTCAGTCGTGATTCGCGCGGCAGACGTTCACCGACACAGTTTCTCTTTCCAAAAAGTGTCTTAGTCATTCATTTGCTCGTCCTGTGTATTGTCGTGGCCGGTTTCAAGGCGAAACTAATGCCGCTAATTGGGCGATCCACAAATAGACCCAGAAATTTGCTTTACGTCTAGGTCCCTGCTTGCACACTGTACTGTTCATATCGGAGGATCCTTAGTGTGTCAGATGGACACAGGTCAAAACGGATTTAGACGGGTTTAGGAAGTATCCAACGTGCTATGCTCAGCTTGCCCTTTCCTCGCACGATATACTGCGAAACATACGAGGGCCACTCCAAGAAAATGCACACAATTTTTTTTTTAAATCCATCTTTTATTCTACATGTCTGAAAGTTCCACAGTGTGTAGATACATCCTTTAGGAACAATATTTTCATTTCTCCACATAATTTCCATCCCTCTCAACTGCCTTACGCCATCTTGGAACCAGCGTTTGTATACCCGCACGGTAAAATTCTAGAACAACCTGTTGGAGCGACTGTTTGGCAGCGTGAACGAGGGAGTCGTCATCTTCAAACGTTGTTCCACGAAGAGAGTCTTTCAGTTTCCCAAAGACATGATAGTCACATGGAGCCAGGTCAGGACTGGAAGGCAGGTGTTTCAGTGTTGTCCATCCGAGTTTTGTGATCGCTTCCATGGTTTTTTGACTGACATGTAGCCGTGCATTGTCGTGCAACAGCAAAATATCCTGCTTTTGCCGATGTGGTCGAACACGACTCACTGTCAGTCGAGCTTGAAGTTTCTTCAGTGTCGTCACATATGCATCAGAATTTATGGTGGTTCCACTTGGCATGATGTCCACATGCAAGAGTCCTTCGGAATCGAAAAACACCGTAGCCATAACTTTTCCAGCAGAAGGTGTGGTTTTGGGTTTTGAATTTTTTTTTCTTGGATGAATTTGCATGATGCCACTCCATTGATTGCCTCTTGTCTCTGGTGGAAAATGATGGAGCCCTGTTTCATCACCTGTCACAGTTCTTCCAAGAAATTCATCTCCACCATTCTCGTACTGCTCCAAAAGTTCGTTGCATACCGTTTTTCTTCTTTCTTTGTGAGCCACTGTCAACATCCTGGGAACCCACCTGGCACAAACCTTTAACACCAACACTTTCAGTATTCTGCAAACACTTCCTTCCCCTATCCCAACGTAGCGTGACAATTCGTTCACTGTGATGCGTCTGTCAGCAGTCAACAATTCTTTAACTCTCTGCACATTGTCTGGAGTGTGTGCAGTACGAGGCCTGCCGCAGCGAGCACACTCTTCAATATTGCCATGCCCGCTTTCATCACGTAACCTGCTTGCCCACCGACTAACTGTACTGCATCTCCATACACCTTTTTTAACCTCTCTATCTAATGGTAAGACAGAGATTTAGGAACCAGGTTTTAAATTGTAAGACATTTCCCGGGGCAGATGTAGACTCTGACCACAATCTATTGGTTATGACCTGTAGATTAAAACTGAAGAAACTGCTAAAAGGTGGGAATTTAAGGAGATCGGACCTGGATAAACTGAAAGAACCAGAGGTTGTACAGAGTTTCAGGGAGAGCATAAGGGAACAATTGACAGGAGTGGGGGAAAGAAATACAGTAGAAGAAGAACGGGTAGCTTTGAGGGATGAAGTACTGAAGGCAGCAGAGCATCAAGTAAGTAAAAAGACGAGGGCTAGTAGAAATCCTTGGGTAACAGAAGATATATTGAATTTAATTGATGAAAGGAGAAAATATAAAAATGCAGTAAATGAAGCAGGCAAAAAGGAATACAAACGTCTTAAAAATGATATCGACAGGAAGTGCAAAATGGCTAAGCAGGGATGGCTAGAGGACAAATGTAAGGATGTAGAGGCTTATCTCACTAGGGGTAAGATAGATACCGCCTACAAGAAGATTAAAGAGACCTTTGGAGATAAGAGAACCACTTGTATGAACATCAAGAGCGCAGATGGAAACCCAGTTCTAAGCAAAGAAGGGAAAGCAGAAAGGTGGAAAGAGTATATAGAAGATCTATACAAGGGCGATGTACTTGAGGACAATACTATGGAAATGGAAGAGGATGTAGATGAATATGAAATGGGAGATACGATACTGCGTGAAGAGTTTGACAGAGCACTGAAAAACCTGAGTCGAAACAAGGCCCCCTGAGTAGACAACATTCCATTGGAACTACTGACGGCCTTGGGAGAGCCAGTCCTGACAAAACTACCATCTGGTGAGCAAGATGTATGAAACAGGCGAAATACCCTCAGACTTCAAGAAGAATATAATAATTCCAATCCCAAAGAAAGCAGGTGTTGACAGATGTGAAAATTACCGAACTATCAGTTTCATAAGTCACGGCTGCAAAATACTAACGCGAATTCTTTAAAGAAGAATGGAAAAACTCGTAGAAGCCGACCTCGGGGAAGATCAATTTGGATTCCGTAGAAATGTTGGAACACGTGAGGCAATACTGACCCTACGACTCATCTTAGAAGCTAGATTAAGGAAGGGCAAACCTACGTTTCTAGCATTTTTAGATTTAGAGAAAGCTTTTGACAATGTTGACTGGAATACTCTCTTTCAAATTCTGAAGGTGGCAGGGGTAAAATACAGGGAGCGAAAGGCTATTTACAATTTGTACAGAAACCAGATGGTAGTTATAAGAATCGAGGGGCATGAAAGGGAAGCACTGTTTGGGAAGGGAGTGGGACAGGGCTGTAGCCTATCCCCAATGTTATTCAATCTGTATATTGAGCAAGCATTAAAATCCATGGAGAAGAAATAAAAACTTGGAGATTCGCCGATGACATTGTAATTCTGTCAGAGACGGCAAAGGACCTGGAAGAGCAGTTGAACGGAATGGATAGTGTCTTGAAAGGAGGATATAAGATGAACACTAACAAAAGCAAAACGAGGATAATGGAATGTAGTCGAATTAAGTTGGGTGATGTTGAGGGAATTAGATTAGGAAATGAGACACTTGAAGTAGTAAAGGAGTTTTGCTATTTGGGGAGCAAAATAACTGATGATGGTCGAAGTAGAGAGGATATAAAATGTAGACTAGCAATGGCAAGGAAAGCGTTTCTGAAGAAGAGAAATTTGTTAACATCGAGTATAGATTTAAGTGTGAGGAAGCCGTTTCTGAAAGTATTTGTATGGAGTGTATGGAAGTGAAACATGGACGATAAATAGTTTCGACAAGAAGAGAAAAGAAGCTTTTGAAATGTGGTGCTACAGAAGAATGCTGAGGATTAGATGGGTAGATCACATAACTAATGAGGAAGTATTGAATAGGATTGGGGAGAAGAGAAGTTTGTGGCACAACTTGACTAGAAGAAGGGATCGATTGGTAGGACATGTTCTGAGACATCAAGGGATCACCAATTTAGTATTGGAGGGCAGCGTGGAGGGTAAAAATCGTAGAGGGAGACCAAGAGATGAATACACTAAGCAGATTCAGAAGGATGTAGGTTGCGGTAGGTACTGGGATATGAAGAGGATTGCACAGGATAGAGTAGTATGGAGAGCTGCATCAAACCAGTCTCAGGACTGAAGACAACAACAACAACAACAACAACAACAATAATAATAATAAACCGAAACCGACATTTCGGCCGAATTGCTACGGCCTTCCTCAGGGCACGACTGGTTTTGCATGGGGTAGGCGCTTTTATTTATTACAGACTATCGATGTCTGACGCCACTGTTGTAAAATTTTTAATTGGCCCTTTAATATGATTGGCTAGTCATGACGTAAGGGAAAAGGAAGGAAAGAGGGTATTCGTGGATGTCCGTGTTGTCAACGATTGGTAGGTGTCCGCCAATCAGCGTTCGGCTTCTGGTCGGCAAGTTTTCCTCCTGGTGTGCGCGGAAGTGGACTGACTGTTGCTCTACAGCTGTTTGTGCAGATAAGTCCGTGTCTCGCGTAGCTTCTGCATGGCGAGCGCTCGCGGCTCGTTGGACTGGGATGGCCGGCAGCCAGGACGCTGGGAGTTTGTAGCCATCGTGAACTAAGTTTGAAAACAAGCGGGAAGCATGTATCTACACACACATGCGGAATGAAAACTGTATTTTTACAAAGTGTGCATTTCTTTTGGAGTAACCCTCGTAGATGAATGACAACAGGCGGATTCCATGTCCCTAGATATTCGGAAAGCGTCACAGTGCAGACTGTTTAAGAAGACCCGAGCATGCGCAGTAACACAGCGTAACAAGACCACCGCTGTTTTCAATACACATCAACGACCTGGCGGATGCGGTGAGCAGCAGTCTACAATTGTTTGATGGTGACGTTCTAGTGTACGGGAAAGCATTGTCTTTCAGTGACAGTATGAGGCTACAGAGTGACTTGTATAGAATTTCTATTTGGTGTGATGAATGGAAATTGCTGTAAATGAGAGAAAATGTCAAGGTAATGCAGGTGAGTAGCAAGAACGACGCTGTAATGTTCGAATGCATCAATAGTGAAGTGCTGCTTCAGAGGGTCACGGCGATTAAATATACAGGGTGATTCGCGAAGGAACGCAAACATTTTAATATGTTATTCTACAAGTAAAACTAAAGAAGAAAGTTCATATAACCATAGGTCTGCCAATGTTTAGTTAGGGAGTTACGGCTAGTAAAAGATTTTGCCTGAAATTTAGCAACTTCTCTAATATGAAGCCATCGCAAAAGTGTACGAGGTTAAAGTAAAGCACGATTTCCATTTATTTTGTTGTTATTGGTCTGGTGAACCCCCCCCCCCCCCCCAAAGAAAAAAGGTCCCAGACGTGTATCTGCAGTGGTTTTCCAGAACATCCAGAGAAGCAAAGATTATTATACAAGTAAATTTGTTTATTATCCATTAAGAATGTAGAAATGTTTGTCATTGTTGGCAACCGTTAGTGATTTGCTTCAGTCGTTTCCTAAACTTGAAACGAGTTAGTTTTCTGTATTGTTCAGTGAAAGAACATAATAACAACAATGCTTTTAAGTTAAACCACTTAGTAAGTGTTGTAGTTTGTAGATTATTTATGATATATGGATGCCTTTTAATTTACGACAGAGGAATACACGGATGTTATGTTTATTTATGGCAAATGTGGTGGTAATACTACGGCTGCAGCTAACGAATATCGTGTACGTTATCCAACTCGGGGTATTTCGAATGCACGGATCATTAGCGTAGTATTTCTAATGTTACAGAAGGCAGGTTCTCTACCTAGCGTTCATAACCAGTTAGAGCGCTCGAGACGTGGAGACGATGATTATGGATTATGTTCAACGTAGCCCAGGTACCAGTATATGACGTATCTCTCAACCATTAGGTATTTCAGAATCTAAGGTATGGCGTACACTGAAGTACAATAATCTGTATCCTTACCATAAACAAAAACTGCATCGTTTACATCTGGGACATCCTGCCCTTCGTTTGGAGTTGTGCAACTGGTTAAATACTAATCGGCAGTTACACAAATATATTTTATTTACTGATGAGGAACTGTTTACTCGAGATAGTGTAAACAATTTACATAACGAGCACTTATGGTCTGAAGCAAACCTACATGCAACAGTGCAGAAATGCCTCGCTTGCTCGAAAATGTTACACTTGCTACGCGATAGAAAATGTATTTTCAACATGACGGTGCGCTTTCACATTTCACCAACGCCTTTACTACACATTTGAATCAACATTTTCCTTAGAAATGGATTGGGGGTGTTGCTACGCGTCCGTGGCCACCCAAATCGCCCGATTTAACACCAATGGATTTTTATGTACGGGGATGGATGAAAGACATACTTTATGAGGACAAAGTCAATGCACGTGAGGCATTACTTGCTCGCATTATGAATGCAATAGACGAAATTAAGAACAACCCTTTTAAACTGAAACGAGCAACAAAATCTTTTCATACACTTGCAGCTAAACGCATTGAACTCAGTAGAGACATTTTTGAACATTTATTGTGAATGTATTGTGAAATTGCATGTACACTGTACAAATTCCTTGACTCTGAACTTTGGTTTTTTTCCGGTTTAAGATGAATGAAAGCAGATTATCTGACACATTCATACAGTTTCAGTTAACGTTATTACCATCATTTTTCTAAAATTAAATTCTCTACAACTTCTGTTGACATCTTTGTGTAATTGTCTGGAATTTAAAAAACAAATTGGGCCAAGTAGTTAATAAATCAAAAATTTTACGAAATTACGTCTTTGCATCTCTGGATGTTCTGGAAAACTATTGCAGATACACGTCTGGAACGTGTTTTATTAAATTCACCAGACCAATAACAACAAAATAAATAGAAATCGTGCTTTACTTGAACCTCATACAGGTTTGCGATGGCTTCATATTAGCGAAGTTGCTAAATTTCGGGCAAAATCTTTTATTAGCCGTAACTTCGTGACTAAACATTTGCGGACGTGTTTCTATGAAATTTTTTCTTTAGTTTTAGTTGTAGAATGACATATTGAAATATTTGCATATCTTCGTGAATCACCCTGTATAGGCGTAACGTAGGAAAGCTGCATGGAATAGAACGAATATGTAAGGTCCAATGTAAGAAAGGGAACTGGTCGACTTCGATTTATTGTGAGAATCATACCACACCTAGAAAGGAGACCGCGTACAGAACACCTGTGCGACCCGTTCTATAGTGCTGCTCTTGTGTTACTGAAATGCTCCGTGAAATGAAACAGGAATCCATGGGGGGGAAAACGAAATTCATGCCTCTAAACACCAGTGAGAAAGTTTAGAGAGTTGTCATAGATGACAGCCTGGAAAATGATCTTACTGCTGCCAACATACATCTCGCATAACGAGCGCGGGGACAAGATGAGAGAAATCGAGACTCGTATGGAAGCATATTGACATTTGTTTTCTACTAGCTACATCTGCGAGTGGAACGGGAAAGGGAATAACTAAAAGCGGCAATGGGTAACGTCAACCTTGCAATGTATGGTGGCTTCCGGAGTATGTGTATGTAGATGCAGATATATCATTTTCACTTCTTCCTTTTCCATTCGTGGCCGTGGTGGTCTATCTGGTAGAGCGCTATACTCCGGCCCTGGAGGTCCTGCGTTCTATCCCAAGCAGGGGGGTGAGGTAATGGGTTCAGTCCCCAGGCGGTCCATTCAGACCGTCATCAAATGAGTACCGGGGATTTTTCCCGGTGTAGAAGTCGACCAGGGCGATGGGCCCGCCACCCTTGCCCTCCTAGTGCCGCGGCACTAGACCTGCAGCCAGGCTAATGACCTGCTCACGGATTTAGGCCTCAGACTTTATCTTTACCTTATCTTACCTTTTCCATTCGCAAATGGTCCAGAATGAAAAATAATGGTACCCTGGTGTATGAGCAGGAATCTTTTAATTTTGGCGTCGTGGTCATTACTCGAGGTTTATGTTGGAGGAATTAATGTATCTTGATGCACTTTGAAACTAGGGTTCTTGAAATTTTGCGGGTAATGAATAACTTCTTTCTAACGATCTTTGAGGATTTATGTGATACTCTCACGCTGACTGAAACCAAAATGCTTCTTTCAATCTCTTTTATCTTTTAGGTTAAACAAACTTGATAACGGTCCTAGACTGACGAACAGTACTCAATAATTGCTGGAACGAGGATTCTGTAAGTGGCATCTTTCGTGTGTGAATCGCGCTTTCTTACGATTCTTCGAATGAATCTGAGTCGTGCATGTAGCTTCAACACTGTTAAATACTCCGAAATGAAGCTCCTGTTGGCCTGCAGGGTGAACCGGAACTCCATCGACAAATTTTCTGAGGTCTTTCAGGGATGCGTTCTGAGTACTTTGATGGAAGGGAACAGTGGTCTCCCGCAGCTCCTTAGAGAGTAGTTACGTTTTGTTTGATTTTTTACCCCCATTTATCTTTGTATCTATATTGCACTAAAAAGTATCTGTACAGCATAGCAGATGTTGACGACTTGAACTGTGAGTCTTATTTGTAAATAAACATGTTCCGTGCGCTCTTAGTACTTGCCGTGGACAACAGTAAAGCTCAATTTACTTTTTGCCCTTAAGCTTGCATTCAGTAATGCCGGTATTATCTCAGCTTTGTTTTACCACCATTGTTAGTTAATTGTACAGTGACAGTGATACACAGCAGTGTGGATAGGTCGTCTGGTTAAGAAATGGCCGATTAGCACCTGGCGTATACGTTCATTGAATGCATTAGAAGATCGGCACAACGATGCTATGCTGAAAAGTCCCCACAGCTGTATAACAGACACCAGTTGGTATTTACTTAGAAGGACGTGGGAAACCGCCTAAAAGCCACATGCAGGCCGGCCGGCATGCCGACCCTCGCCGTTAATCCGCCGGGTGGATTCGATCCGGTGTCGCCGCGTCTTCCCGTGCCCCGGGATCGGAATTTTAACGCATTCTACTGACCTGGTGATTTGTAATCTTCTTAAAGTGAAACTAACGTGGAAGTGTGTCTCTGTCACTTCATTAGGTATGTGACGTGGGATCTCGTACCTCAAAACGAACAATATCACAATATCTATGACCCCTCGAGCACTAGTCGCGTGTCGCCATTGAGACCCTGTACAGCGTTGTGCATGGCCCTGTACCCATCGATCCCTTTTTCGCAGACGCTCGGTGATTGCCGACAAATGCGAGCAGAAATGTCGCGGAACGAGAAACCACAGTCTCGATTGGCAATGATTCTGTCACTGTCGACAGAACGTTTTCCTTCCTACACAGGAACAACCAACATTCAATGGATGTTTCAGAATGAGAAACCCATTACCTAATCTTTGGTTATCCTCCTCAGTCCTGACTTTCTGTTTTATGCATAGAAGGTTTGTATTGGAGCCCAGTGCATTTTTTGTGGAACAAATCAGATTAAAATCTAAATTTAAAAAAAGAACTAGTGTAGTTCCCCAAAATTTTAGAATATGTTCAAAATGAATACTATTTATTTATTTTATTTATTTCTCTGGCGCCATCATGGACCGTGCTAAGTCTTGTTACACTTTCCAGTGACCTTTCATTTCTTTGGAGCCTAGATTTCCTTCATTGTTTGTGAATGGGCTTGCTTGGGCTCCTTCGTCCAAGAGGCACCGGCGTCTTCTGTTAGACTGTTCGTCTCAGTGTAGCTCGTTCCTTGTTGCGGAAGAGATCCTTGTTACAAGCGTCTTCAGGTTGGCTTTGTAGGAGTTGCAGGTCTGCTGTGGTATTTCTAAACCAGGGAATTCTGGTTTTTGGATTTGAATAAAATGTCGAAAACCATGTCAACATAGTTCCGTCAATTTGCTTGAGGTGATCGTAAAGTCGTAGAGTCTTTTGCGGACTGTGTCTGAAACTTTCTGTAGTTTGTCGTAAACTTCCTTGTGGGAACACTCAGAACAGTCAGTGTTAAACACCTCGAAGTTTTGAAAACAGTGTCATTGGAAAAGCGGAAGTGTACTCGTAGGTCGTTGGTGATTGTAGTCCCAGCGCTACATCGAAGAAAGACCTCACTGTATTGTGATGAAATAAACAGTCGCTTATTGGATAGTGTAGGGTATATTAACACACTATACCAAGTTCTAGGCCCATTCTAGTCCAAATTTACTAAAAATTAGCAGAGATTAGATTCATTTCTCGAAGATATGTTGACACTGTCATAAAGTTTTTTTAATAGCATGCTGCCATCTACTGGGAGCATGGAGAAACTAAAAAATGTAACGCCCTCAAAGCACATGGTGTTAAGTACCGGATGGTTGTAAGTAAACTTTCGCTACTTGTGTTAGTCTAGTAGCCGGCCTGAATGGCCGAGCGGTTCTAGGCGCTTCAGTCTAGGCCCGCGCGACCGCTGCGGTCGCAGGTTCGAATCCTGCCTCGCGCATGGATGTGTGTGATGTCCTTAGGTTAGTTACGTTTAAGTATTTCTACGTTCTAGGGGACTGATGACCTCAGATGTTAAGTCCCATAGTGCTCACAGCCATTTGAACCATTTAGTGTAGTAGAAAAACATTATAGGAATGATGTTTAGATTGCGCACTATAGGATTTTTATTGTTTGTAAATTTAGAGTCATGACTTGCCGTTACGTGCCGATACTGGTACGGCGATGTAAGTTGAAACACAAGCTTCAGTCTGCTTTATAGTCAACATTGATCTGGACAAAGTTGGAATTGCTGTTGGGAGAGGCCGACTGTCAATTGCACCACAGATTGTTGAAGAAGTTACTGTTGCCAAAATTGAGAATGGTGGACGCAGTGTGCCATATACAAGCAGTGTCACTACAGCTGGAAACTCTAATTTCTACATATACATTTATACTCCGCAAGCCACCCAACAGTGTGTGGCGGAGGGTACTTCACATGCCGCTGTCATTACCTCCCTTTCCTGTTCCAGTCGCGTATGGTTCGCCGGAAGAACGACTGCCGGAAAGCCTCCGTGCGCGCTCGAATCTCTCTAATTTTACATTCGTGATCTCCTCTGGAGGTATAAGTAGGTGGAAGCAATATATTCGATACCTCATCCAGAAACGCACCCTCTCGAAACCTGGACAGCAAGCTACACCGCGATGCAGAGCGCCTCTCTTGCAGAGTCTGCCACTTGAGTTTGCTAAACATTTCCGTAACGCTATCACGCTTACCAAATAACCCTGTGACGAAACGCGCCGCTCTTCTTTGGATCTTCTCTATCTCCTCTGTGTCAACCCGACCTTGTACGGCTACTATTCGAAAAGTGCTCCGAACAGTTGTGAAATAGTACTTCTAGTGTGATTTCCAGCTGCTATGGATGCAGATGGTCGTTACATTGAGCAACTTTTGTAACCTGGAACGTAAACGTAGTACGGAATTAAAAAATGATACCCTCTCATGGAAATTAAAATGTGCTTTTTTCAGTGATTTATTTATATTTGTCTTCTGCGTGTCCTTACAAATGTTTCCACAAAGTTACATTCTCCTACGAGCACTCGTTTATCATAGTGTCCCTCTCGAGTAGCGAATGTTTAATTATAACCACCCTGTATGTGCCACAAGCAAGCACAGCGAGTTCTGTTCGTTACTTGTGCTAGGGAAAAAAAAACATCTTGGAACCTAGGATGTGGCATAATGTGCTACGTAAGGGCTGAAGAGGCTGTATATAGAATGTAGGTGGCGTGACTCCTATGTACTGTGAACGCTTGCATTGAAATGCTTTAATGCCCTGCGGGGTGTTCATGTTTAGTATTGGTGCAAACACAACTTTGCGAGAACTAGTCCTAAGTGTCTTGAAGTCATCCGGTAGTAGTGTGATTGTGGCTACCGGTACGTAGATGTCTGCTTTTGACCGTGTTGTGTGGAGTGGCCCGCACACACGTGCCCCAACGCGGCCCGCCCCCACTGCTGCCCCGGGCCGGCGCGTCGCATTGCGGCCGCTCCGCCGAAATGTGCGCCAAGGGGGCCGTGCGCTGTGTGTGCTGGAGCCAGTTTGGCCGCGCGTGTCCGCCAACTCAACCACAGCAGAGCGCAGCGCAGCACGCGGTTGCAGACTGCCGTGCTGCACTCGGCCCCGGCTTCTCCACAGTCTACTAGGGATGGGCAAACTCATTCACCTTTATCAACTACACTACTGGCCATTAAACTTGCTTCATCAAGAAGAAATGCAGATGATAAACGGGTATTCATTGGAAAAATACATTATACTAGAACTGACATGTGATTACATTTTCACGCAATTTGAGTGCATAGATCCTGAGAAATCAGTACCCAGAACAACCACCTCTGTCCGTAATAACGGCCTTGATACGCATGCGCATTGACTCAAACAGAGCTTGGATGGCGTGTACAGGTACAGCTGCCCATGCAGCCTCAAAACGATACCACAATTCATCAAGAGTAGTTACTGGCGTATTGTGACGAGCCAGTTGCTCGGCGGCCGTACAGGACCTGCAACATGCGATCGTGCATTATCCTGCTGAAATGTAGGTTTCGCAGGGATCGAATGAAGTGTAGAGCCACGGGTCGTAACATATATGAAATGTAACGTTCACTGTTCAAAGTGCCGACAATGCGAACAAGAGGTGACCGAGATGTGTAACCAATGGCACCCCATACCATCACACTGGGTGATACGCCAGTATGGCGATGACGAATACATGCTTCCAATGTGCGTTCCTCGTGATGTCGCCAAACGCGGATGCGACCATCAAGATGCTGTAAACAGAACGTGGATTCATCCGAAAAAATTACGTTTTGCCATTCGTGCACCCAGGTTCATCATTGAGTACACCATCACAGGCACTCCTATCTGTGATGCAGCTTCAAGGGTAACCACAGCTATGGTCTCCAAGCTGATAGTCCATGCTGCTGCAAATGTCGTCGAACTGTTCGTGCAGATGGTTGTTGTCTTGCAAACGTCCCCATCTGTTGACTCAGGGATCAAGACGTGGCTGCACGATCCATTAGAACCATGCGGATAATATGCTTGTCATCTCGACTGCTAGTGATACGAGGACATTGGGATCCAGCACGGTGTTCCGTGTTACCCTCCTGAACCCACCGATCCCATATTCTGCTAACAGTCATTGGATCTCGACCAACACCAGCAGGAATGTCGCGATACGATGAACCGCAATCGCAATAGGCTACAATACGACCTTTATCAAAGTCGGAGTCATGATGGTACGCATTTCTCCTCCTTACACAAGGCATTACAACAATGTTTCACCAGGCAACGCCGGTCAACTGCTGTTTGTGTATGAGAAATCGGTTCAAAACTTTCCTCATGTCAGCACATTGTAGGTGTTTGCACCGGCGCCAATCTTGTGTGAATGATCTTGCGCAAACACATGGCGGCGCACACAGCCATGCTATAATACCCACCCACCTCCCCAAGAGTCGGAACTCCCGCACCCATCAGAAGAAAGAGATGCTTCAGTAGCTGATAAGAGTTTTTTTTAGGATAAGGAACTTTATTAAGAATGGTAATACAAAATAATATCTCCTTGTACAACTATACTTTGTGAGAACACCACTAATCTTACACCATACATTTAGTCTCTCACTAGCATTGATCTTCGTCCTATTCCTTGTGTACAATGAAAATGGTTTGTCTGTGGTTAGTAAACAAGTACCATAATTAGTGTTTGGCACCCCATACCATCATCCCGGGTGATACGCCAATATGGCGATGACGAATACACGCTTCCAATGTGCGTTCACCGCGATGTCGCCAAACACTGATGCGACCATCATGATGCTATAAACAGAACCTGGATTCATCCGAAAAAATTACGTTTTGCCATTCGTGCACCCAGGTTCGTCGTTGAGTACAACATCGCAGGCGTTCCTGTCTGTGATGCAGCGTCAAGAGTAACCGGAGCCATGGTCTCCGAGCTGATAGTCCATGCTGCTGCAAACGTCGTCGAACTGTACCTGCAGATGGTTGTTATCTTCCAAACGTCCCCATCTGTTGACTCAGGGATCGAGACGTAGCTGCATGATCCGTTACAGCCATGCGGATAAGATCCCTGTCATCTCGACTGCTAGTGATACGAGGCCGTTGGGATCCAGCACGGCGTTCCGTATTACCCTCCTGAACCCACCGATTCCATATTCTACCAACAGTCATTGGTTCTCTACCAACGCGAGCAGCAATGTCGCGATACGATAAACCGCAATCGCGATAGGCTACAATCCGACCTTTATCAAAGTTGGAAACGTGATGGTACGCATTTCTCCTCCTTACACGAAGCACCACAACAACGTTTCACCCGGCAACGCCGGTCAACTGCAGTTTGTGTATGAGAAATCGGTTGGAAACTTTCTTCATGCCAGCACGTTGTAGGTGTCGCCACCGGCGCCAACCTTGTGTGAATGCTCTGAAAAGCTAATCATTTGCATATCACAGCATCTTCTTCCTGTCGGTTAAATTCCGCGTCTGTAGCACGTCATCTTCGTAGTGTAATAATTTTAATGGCCAGTAGTGTAGTTCACTGTTACGCTGTCGTTTTTGGGACTTGTTCGTATCCACTCATTCAGCGCTCCTTTTTTTTTATCTACACCGTCCGTCAAAATGAAACGTCCAGAAGGGGAAAAGGAAACGAAATGAAACTTCACGGGTTGAGAGGGTGTTTAGGGTTACTTCAGTGATTACAAAATGGAAGCAAATTTACAAAAAACTTACCTGTATAACCGCATTTATCAGTATGACGTTGTGCCCTCTCTGGCCTGGAGTCATGCAATGATTTGGTTAAAAAGGATGTGATGAGACCGTAGTATCCTCTCCTGAAGCAAGTTGACCCACAAATGTTGTAAGTACATTACATGTATTCGCAGTTGCGAATAAGGGCAACCATAAGCTGTAGAATGGAATGACGACAGTGAAAATTTGTGCCGGACCAGAATGCATGGTTAACGAAATATGCAAGTTTGTATGAATATGAAGATGGTATCTGTTCTTTCGGACATGTCCGAAGGAACAGATACCAACTTCATATAGTTAAGGCTAACCAGCCATTGACCTTCTTCTCTGCTGGATGCACACGCATTGCCCAAACTCTTACGGGACTCGGTAAGATTGTCTGTCGCGAGTAATGAGTGTAATGGGCAGGGGCACTACGAATGTAGTGTGTGGACATTAAGTTGGGAATGTGGGTCTTACGGGGAGTGTGCAAGGGATAAAGCTCTGCAGTCGCACTATCCTCTGTGCCCTCGGTGGATCAGATGGATAGAGCGTCTGCCATGTAAGCAAGAGATCCCGGGTTCGAGTCCCGGCGGTCGGGGCACACATTTTCAACTGTCCCCGTTGATGTATATCAACGCCTGTCGACAGCTTAGGGTCTTGATTTACTTATCATTACGTATGGAAGTTTGGGTCTTGCCGTAACTCGTGCACGGATAGCCAAATGGTAAGGCGACCGCTCGCGATAAGCAGGAAATCCGGGTTCGTGTCCCGGTCCGACACAAATTTTCGTTATGATCCCATTCTACAGCTTATGATTGTCCTTATTCGCAATTGCGAATACAGTTAATGCATTTCATAACTTCTGCAGTCGCCGCAGTACCTGTTCTTTTGGGCATGCATGCGTGTTCAAAGAAACTTTGCATAGTATCAGAAAAAAATAGGCACTGCAATATAGTGTTGTAAGTGGTCCTTGATATCCTGGCTACTGAGTGTGGAAGGAAGTTGACTCTCGAGCTGGTCCGAAACATGTTCAAAAAATGTTCAAATGTGTGTAAAATCTTATGCTAAGGTTATCAATCCCTAAGCTTACACACTAGTTATCCTAAGGACAAACACACACACCCATGCCCGAGGGAGGACTCGAACCTCCGCCGGCACCAGCCGCACAGTGCATGACTGCAGTGCATGTTCAAAAAATGTTCAAATGTGTGTGAAATCTTATGGGGCTTAACTGCTAAGGTTATCAATCCCTAAGCTTACACACTAGTTATCCTAAGGACAAACACACACACACCCATGCCCGAGGGAGGACTCGAACCTCCGCCGGGACCAGCCGCACAGTGCATGACTGCAGTGCCATAGACCGCTCGGCTAATCCCGTGCGGCAGACATGTTCAATCGGGGATACATATGGTTATCTTGCTGGCCATGGGCTATCGCATAACAGGTAACGCAAGAGATCCGCGATGTACAGTTGTGTCACCACTGTTCCCTCAATCGCTACAGCCGAGATGTGAGGTCACATCCGATAGCTTCCCACACCATGACGACCAGGAGTAATACCGCTCTGCGTCTCCAAAACACAATGAGACCTTCCGGCAGGCGCCACCATAGTCACCGACGATGGTTATCCGGGGTTGTGTAGAACTGTTACTCATCAATGAACACAATGTGACGCCTTTCATCAGCAGTACCATGCTTCCCGCTAACAGCACCACTTCAAATGGAGCCGTTTACGTTGTTTTAACGGGAGGCACCGCATGGGATGGTAATCCGGCTGCTGCAAGTCTCCGATCAGTGGTGGGGGACGACACAGAATGTTGGAGGGAGTCCATGGCAGGCTCATTTGTGAAGAGATTAGGGTATTCTTGACGCACAGTTCGGCGATCCTGCCTCGTTGTAGCCGACCGGAACGTTGAGGATGAATATTCCTGCACTCACATTTCCATGCTGTCCAACATCGGAACACTGTCACATCCAAATGCCCCAAAAAAATTGGGTATTGCACGAGTGGACCAGCAGACCCACAATAGCCCCTTTTCAAACCATGTCAGTTGTCGGTATGCTGTCTCACACGAGTACATGGCATCTCCATGTCTTTCACAGTGATCCTCAGACCCCATATATACCCTACCAGGTTGGCCGTTCGACCTGTCACAGAGAGTTGCAACTCGTAATGACTTGCACACCCGCCAATGGTGTGTACTTGTATTTAGTTACGTTGACAGCCGACCTTGTATTCTAGGTACTTCGCGCTTATTGTCTGGCTGTGTGATTGTGTAATGCTGTATGGGTTTTAAAAATGCCAGCATGGAAAACCATAAGTACTGTACCAGATGAGAAGATACACAGGAGCTCGATGAGAAGGGGAGAAAGCGAGAAAGGGGGGGAGAGGGGCTTTACTACTCATATTGGTTTCGCAGTGAATGGCGAAATAGTTTGCGCGGCGAATGGTTTTCGGTACACTTGCTTCCAGTCAATGTCCATTAGATGGTCTGCTTTCCGCCTTACTTCAGACTGATACTTAATTGATACGCCTGTGAGCGTGGCGGGTCAGAATGCAAGATCGGTTTTGCGAACATAAATTTGCTTCTAGTGCAGCTGCAACGTCCGCCCCCCTCTCTCTACCTTCCACACACCACTGTTTCGCTGACGAACCCATGGCGTATAACAGCTACGTTATTATAGCAGGAATTAAAAAAACAATAAAATGTTTCTATTGAAAACATTTTCTGTCATGACATATACTCCATTCCAATAAAAAGCAAGTACACATAGGCAATAAAATAGTTGTCATTTGAAAAATTTAAATATGTGGATAAATTTAGTATATACGACGCATTACGCTAGGGTAAGAAATTTTCGAGTTTGTAACTGAAAAATCTGGTGACCTGAGTTAACAGAACTGAAATTAATATGGACTCCAGGTAGGCCGACCTGCCTTTTAATTCTTTCAGAGAATTAACAACTGTGACTGAGAAAGTGAGAGAACTGTTTTGGGAAATTTATTTATCTTAATTTTAAAAATTTTTTTACAACTCATATGTCGTTGATATGTATATTTTTTTGTGAAAGTTAAAATGGAAATTGAGTACTTTGTTCTCAAGAACACGGAGTAGCATATCGAAAAGGGAGTCCCTGCGAATCGGAACATTTTACACAGAGGTTAGAGATAAGTTCTAAATTTCAGTTTATCGGGGATAAATGGTAACAAACCGCCTCCAAGCAAAACATTGGGGGCAGGGGGGGTTACGAAAACACTACTAAATTTATGTGCTAAGATTGAACACTGTTGCAGGAAACACTTCACATCTGATATATGGCATATTTTCGGAATAGTGCACATAATTTCAGCACTTTCGTGGTGCTATCCGCTAGAAGCTTCAGGAATCAGCCAAACACATACCGAGTTTGTGAGTAAAGGATACAGGATGAACTCTGGCGTTAGTACAGCATTATGCTACAATATAGTGTACCACATACGAACACAAGTGCTGCGTACTGATTGAGGTGTTCAATGAACTGCCAGCATGGAATGCATGTGAAACAGTGTGATCGTTTTTCCTTTATAGAGACAATTTTCTTAATGATCGGATGCACTCGTAATAAAAATTGGATATCGTGATGATTAATTGTCCGTTAGTAGTAACAACGCATATCAAGCAGAGAAACCTTCAGGGCGAAGCATAATGCAAGAATTTCTGTTGCTTTTGTTTAGTGGCATGTGTTTCATAGTTACTGTGTTATGGGAAAGTATTGTTTGAACACGTTTCCGTGTTGTAAAATTGATTACTTGAGTACTGGAACAAGTTACGGGGTCACTGACGAATATTATAATTTTATAAATAAGCGAAAACTTCTCAATGTTTTTTTAAAAGTAACGTTTAAGAAATTCAGTGATGTCAGAAAGGTAATACATGAAACCAAGGTAGCGGTGAGAAGGCTCGCCAAACTATTTATGACCAGCCTTATAAATTAGGATGTTGTTTCACTATAAGATAATTTGAGCCTGTATTCTTTTAATTGAATACTATATCCAGTAAGCGTTGTAATGAACCCTTATAGATCCCAGCTGTACAGAGTAATGTGAAATCTCCCCTTCGGTTGCAGCTCATGCAGGTACATTACGTAATTGTTTATAAAATGGGTTCTTGATAAGGTTTAAGCATGTTCTAAATTGGTTACTCATAACGTTGATAAGAGATTGCACATGGTTATAACGAAGGAAATTAGTCCTTTCCACTATCAGATTGACAGGACGGTTTGGTGAACTAGTTCTCTCATTAAAAGTGGCTTGTATTACAGGAAAGTTTCATTTACAAGTGCTGTATGCCACACGGAATAATCGCAAAAGGAGCCATGCTAATTTGACAGATCGGAAAGATGCCTCGCAAGATAAGATACCAAGTAGGGGTACTGAAGGCAGAGACAGTAGGCTTCCAGTTTGTCAGGAAGTATATTGATTTTCATAAAAATGGAAGTGAGATGGGGGAACAACATTACAGAAAAGTGTTTACCTCTTTTGTGTGTACAAAAGCTTGGAGGAAAACGTTTTATATGCATTGGTAATGCAATAGCGCGCATTGTAGAAGAATACATCGGCTTAATATTAGTCCATATATTCCAAAGTCACAAACCCAACAGTAAAATTTGAGAAGTGAAAAATAGAGACATTTAATAACAACATGTACGAGATCGTTTGAAGCGCAAATACACTCCTGGAAATGGAAAAAAGAACACATTGACACAGGTGTGTCAGACCCACCATACTTGCTCCGGACACTGCGAGAGGGCTGTACAAGCAATGATCACACGCACGGCACAGCGGACACACCAGGAACCGCGGTGTTGGCCGTCGAATGGCGCTAGCTGCGCAGCATTTGTGCACCGCCGCCGTCAGTGTCAGCCAGTTTGCCGTGGCATACGGAGCTCCGTCGCAGTCTTTAACACTGGTAGCATGCCGCGACAGCGTGGACGTGAACCGTATGTGCAGTTGACGGACTTTGAGCGAGGGCGTATAGTGGGCATGCGGGAGGCCGGGTGGACGTACCGCCGAATTGCTCAACACGTGGGGCGTGAGGTCTCCACAGTACATCGATGTTGTCGCCAGTGGTCGGCGGAAGGTGCACGTGCCCGTCGACCTGGGACCAGACCGCAGCGACGCACGGATGCACGCCAAGACCGTAGGATCCTACGCAGTGCCGTAGGGGACCGCACCGCCACTTCCCAGCAAATTAGGGACACTGTTGCTCCTGGGGTATCGGCGAGGACCATTCGCAACCGTCTCCATGAAGCTGGGCTACGGTCCCGCACACCGTTAGGCCGTCTTCCGCTCACGCCCCAACATCGTGCAGCCCGCCTCCAGTGGTGTCGCGACAGGCGTGAATGGAGGGACGAATGGAGACGTGTCGTCTTCAGCGATGAGAGTCGCTTCTGCCTTGGTGCCAATGATGGTCGTATGCGTGTTTGGCGCCGTGCAGGTGAGCGCCACAATCAGGACTGCATACGACCGAGGCACACAGGGCCAACACCCGGCATCATGGTGTGGGGAGCGATCTCCTACACTGGCCGTACACCACTGGTGATCGTCGAGGGGACACTGAATAGTGCACGGTACATCCAAACCGTCATCGAACCCATCGTTCTACCATTCCTAGACCGGCAAGGGAACTTGCTGTTCCAACAGGACAATGCACGTCCGCATGTATCCCGTGCCACCCAACGTGCTCTAGAAGGTGTAAGTCAACTACCCTGGCCAGCAAGATCTCCGGATCTGTCCCCCATTGAGCATGTTTGGGACTGGATGAAGCGTCGTCTCACGCGCTCTGCACGTCCAGCACGAACGCTGGTCCAACTGAGGCGCCAGGTGGAAATGGCATGGCAAGCCGTTCCACAGGACTACATCCAACATCTCTACGATCGTCTCCATGGGAGAATAGCAGCCTGCATTGCTGCGAAAAGTGGATATACACTGTACTAGTGCCGACATTGTGCATGCTCTGTTGCCTGTGTCTATGTACCTATGGTTCTGTCAGTGTGATCATGTGATGTATCTGACCCCAGGAATGTGTCAATAAAGTTTCCCCTTCCTGGGACAATGAATTCACGGTGTTCTTATTTCAATTTCCAGGAGTGTACTTGTAGGTTCTTTAAGTGAAGTAGCTCTGGAATTAAACAGTGTGAATCGGAGACTATCCTATGCACGTGTTAGAGAATCAAAACTATGAACTGAAGATAACTAGCAAAATTTCAGATGTACGTGGTAAAAACACTCTTTCGAGGCAACGCAGCCTTCTTAATATATCACCATTTTTGTTGCAGCTTTGAGAAGCCGTATTCCTCATGATAATGCGTGTTTTTCTAATGTAGGTGACTGACGCTGCCACGACTAATAATTGCTGTCTGCTGTTGCACGTGCGAGAGAAGAGCCGCTACTGCATTCTCATCCGTTCCCCAGCTATAGGTGAGTGCAATATTACATTATGCCTATACTCTACAAATCACTGCAACAGATCTCACGTTGCGTTATACTGTATATTAAGGGTTCCTCCATTCCATACACTGATATACCTTGTAAAGTATGGTTACTAGTATTCACGGTCTCTTCTAGGTTACCACCGTGGAAAACTGTTCTTGTAATTAACTAAGCTTTCTCAAGATTAACTCAATCGAATAATACATTGTTTCTTGTGCGAAACTACTGCCTTTCTACACAGCTATACAGAGAGAGGAAAAAAATAATAATAAGGGTAAGTGCGAATAGCACTCACGCACCGAGGGTTCCATACAAACTTAACTGTGTGGATGGATAGTTCTTCCATCTCTGGAATCTAGAATTTCAACGGTCTTTGCCTGTTATCGATGCGATACTGGCAAGGTATTAAAATATGTCACATAAATGGCAATATCTTTTGATTGCGTCGATGTAGAAACTTAAATGTTTTCCACCGCCAAGGGACCATGGCCAAAGAGTGCTATATAAATTTCAGCTTCATGTGTCTGCCTGTTCGTGGGAGAAAGGTCTTAACAGACGGACAGACAGGCAGATAGACAGTCGTATAACATGACAAAAAATATTTGTTCCGCGTGATATAATTACAGATAAACAGTCTTATAATTTTTTTCCCTTACTTCTACCGTGGAAAATGTTTCTCGCAAAATTTCATGATTCTAGGTTAATGCGGTGTACCCTATAGGTTTTGATGAGTGAGTTTGCGAATATCAAAATGCATAATTAGTCGAAAGTAAACCTTAACATGTGACGTAAATTTCAATTTCATACTTCTTCCTGTTCCTGAGAAAAAGTGTCTTAACAAACGGACAGGGTCAAATGTCTTTTTTTTCCTTGTGATGTTATTAAAGATAAACGATTTTAGAATCTTTTCCTGTACTTCTACTTTGGAACCTTGCTTCTTGCGAAATTTCGTGAAAATATGTCAACGGGAAGTACCCTATAGATTTTGATGAGTGGGTTTGTATCAAAATATGTGACACGTAAGTGGCCGTATCTTTTAACTTCATTGACATACAAGCGTAAATTTTTTACACCGCCAAGAGAGACCTTAGTATTTGACATAAATTTCTGTTTTATACGTCTACCCGTTCCTGAGAAAAAGGTTTCTGAACCGTCGGACTAACTGACTGACAGACCGACAACAAAGCGAATGTATAAGGGTTCCGTTTTTACCAATCGACGTACGGAACCGTATGAAAAGCCACAAACTAAAATAACCATCATTTGTTTACAGGATCACATAAATAAACACAAGCGAACAAAACTTTGGTGCCGTGGACTTTCCGACCATAACTTTGCAATCAGTAACGTCATGGTGTTTTTGAGTACAGGGTGCTCGACTATTATAGTTTCGAAACAGCACAAGTGAGGAGTGAATTACGAAATGACAAGCTGCTATAGTATGATTTCATCATCATTCCGGTTACGTATAAGTACTGATAAATAGCGTTTCCACAACAAGTGTATCGGGTCATGGTTTGCCAGTACCATGGCCTCCCAGGTTCTGATACTTCAATATGTGCGATATTTTTGTGGGGTTATTTAAAAGGCATGATGTATTACAGCCCTTTAGATAGAGTCGATAAACTCGAGGAACATATTATACGAGGATGAGTCAAATGAAAACCTTAAATTTGTAATAACAAATCGAAATTTCGCTCCGTTATCCTGTAGGTTGGTAAGCGTGCTACAAACAGCGTGCAGAATGGCCTATAGGTGGCAACATAGTGCAGATGCACACATACCGTCGCAGTATTAGTATAAAGATGGCCGCCCCACTTGCGCCTTGCACCAGGGAAGAACAGCGTTCTGTTATTCGCTTTTTGCGTAGTGAAGGTGTGAAACCTATTGAAATTCATCGGCGAATGAAGGTTCAGTAGGATGATGCATGTTTGTCACAGCAGCAACTCTACGAATGGAGTAGGAAGTTCGCAAATGTCATGACTTCAGTGGAAGATGCTTCTCGTCCAGGTAAGGCACGACGAGTTGTGACTCCACAGAACATCGCAGCAGTTGAAGCCATAGTGAAGGAAAACCGCCGAGTAACACTGAATGACATTG
Source organism: Schistocerca cancellata (assembly GCF_023864275.1). NCBI lineage: Eukaryota > Metazoa > Arthropoda > Insecta > Orthoptera > Acrididae > Schistocerca > Schistocerca cancellata. The sequence goes on from NC_064627.1 coordinate 761,639,177, forward strand.
TAGCATGTTTACAGATTAGCCATGGGTCAGCACACCACATTGTGCATCATGTGCTCCAGTTTCACAAAGTGTCTGCAAGATGGGTGCCACGGCAGCTGACTCCTGAAATGAGAGAACGGCGTGTTGATGCTTGTGAAGAACTTCTTTGGCGCTTTGAACGAGAAGGTGATAGTTTCCTTGCAATAATCGTTACTGGGGACGAAGCGTGGGTTCATTTCCACCAACTGGAAACGAAGAGAGCGAGCAAGTAATGGCGCCATTCCTCATCACCAAAATCAGAGAAGTTTCGAACAGAACCATCAGCAGGGAAGGTTATGCTGACTCTCTTTTGGGAAGAAAAAGGCATCATTTTGGAGCATTACATGCCTACAGGGACCACTGTCACCAGTGTATCATACACAGATCTCCTAAAAAATCATCTGCAGCCAGCAATCAAATCAAAGCGACGTGGATTGCTGTCAGCAGGTGTCCTTTTCCAACATGACAATGCAAGGCCCCACACTGCCCATAAAACAGTTACAACAATCACAGACCTGCACTTTGGCCGGCCGGGGTTGGCCGAGCGGTTCTAGGCGCTACAGTCTGGAACCGCGTGACCACTACGGCCGCAGGTTCGAATCCTGCTCGGGAATGGATGTGTGTAATGTCTTTAAGTTAGGTTTAAGTAGTTCTAAGTTCTAGGGGACTGATGACCTCAGAAGTTAAGTCCCATAGTGCTCAGAGCCATTTGAACCATTTTGAACCTGCAGTTTGAGTGTCTTCCTCATCCACCATACTCATCAGACCTTGCCCCAAGTGATTTCCATATGTTTGGACCACTCAGAGACGCAATGGGAGGAAAGAAGTTCCGTTCTGATGAAGAGGTACGCCATGAGATGCATGATTGGTTGCGCGGACTACCAAAAGAATTTCTTTCTAAAGGAATTTATGCACTTTGTAAGTGCTGGAGGACTTGCATTGAGCGTGGGGGAGATTATGTCGAAAAGTGATACAGCTTTGTACCACTTCTGCACAATTATTTGACTCACTCTCGTAGATGGTTATCAGTGCATTCTGAAAATGCCTGGATATTTAAATGGTGGAGGCATGCTGAAGCCTTCCTTCACATGAAAGGCGCCAATGTGGAAAACTTACTGTAACTTGTTGTCCCAAGTGCATATCTGATGGTTTGATTCTCGGGGCTGTATTATAAGGCGTTCAAGCACTCAGTCTTAATATATACGATATTGCAGTGCCTGTGTTGCTCAGAATTGTAAAGCAATGTTCTTTCAGACATGCATTCGTGCCCAAAGGAACAGGAACTGCAGCAGGGTTCGAGTCTCAGTCTGGGACAAATTTTTTCATCATTCCATTTTACAGATCATGGTTGTCCATATTCGCAAATTCGAATACATTTCGTGTTCCCTGTTCCTCTGGACATGCATGCCTCTCCGAAGGAACATTACATCGTAATTCTGAACAACAGAGTCATTGCAATATCGTATTTATTCGCCGACACCATGCAAGCGACTTTCAATTAAGATGTCTCCCCTATGCGGGAATAGACGTAATGAATGTACGACTACGGGTTGTAGTCACATGGTTGACGGCATATGGAAGTTTGGGTGTGGCTGTGGAGCGTGCTCGGATAGCCTAGTCGTAAGGCGACCGTTCGCGATAATCGAAAAATACGGGTTCGAGACCATTTTCATTGTCGTCATTCCATTGTACAGTTGATGGTTGTCCATATTTGAACTGGGAAAACATTTTATGTATATCAGTCGTAATACATCGCACTGGGGAAACCATTGGTTTCCATACCTTTGTGTATTAGAGTTTTTAGCTTATTGCTTTGTTCTCTACTCACCACTTTCGTTTGTCCTTACAATAGTCGAACACCTTGTATATGCTAATACAATCGGTGTTCTCACAGAGTATCAATAGAGTTGCATTACAACATAGATGCAGTTTGTTTGAATGATGGCCCCGTGTTGATTATAGTGTTTTGCGTTTATAGTTTTACGTAACTGATTCATACAATGTTGTACAAAATAAATAAAACGATGGCTACGAGTTGAGCTGATACAAATCTAGACAGAGCTAAACTTGTTTCGGGATAGACTACTTAGCTCTCGCTACACTGCCTGGTTATTGCCAAAATACGGAAATTTTATTTGGCATTTGGTGAAGTTAACTGTGCGGTGCCACAACATAAGTGGAAATTGGAAATTTGTGGTAAGGTCTTATGGGACCAAACTGCTGAGGTCATCGGTCCCTAAGCTTTTTTTTTTTTTTTTTTTTTTTTTTTTTTTTTCCCTACGGTCTACTGACTGGTTTGATGCGGCCCGCCACGAATTCCTTTCCTGTGCTAACCTCTTCATCTCAGAGTAGCACTTGCAACCTACGTCCTCAATTATTTGCTTGACATATTCCAATCTCTGTCTTCCTCTACAGTTTTTTCCCTCTACTGCTCCCTCTAGTACCATGGAAGTCATTCCCTCATGTCTTAGCAGATGTCCTATCATCTTGTCCCTTCTCCTTATCAGTGTTTTCCACATATTCCTTTCCTCTCCGATTCTGCATAGAACCTCCTCATTCCTTACCTTATCAGTCCACCTAATTTTCAACATTCGTCTATAGCACCACATGTCAAATGCTTCGATTCTCTTCTGTTCCGGTTTTCCCACAGTCCATGTTTCACTACCATACAATGCTGTACTCCAGACGTACATCCTCAGAAATTTCTTCCTCAAATTAAGGCCGGTATTTGATATTAGTAGACTTTTCTTGGCCAGAAATGCCTTTTTTGCCATTGCGAGTCTGCTTTTGATGTCCTCCTTGCTCCGTCCGTCATTGGTTATTTTACTGCCTAGGTAGCAGAATTCCTTAGCTTCATTGACTTCGTGACCATCAATCCTGATGTTAAGTTTCTCGCTGTTCTCATTTCTACTACTTCTCATTACCTTCGTCTTTTTCCGATTTACTCTCAAACCATACTGTGTACTCATTAGACTGTTCATTCCGTTCAGCAGATCATTTAATTCTTCTTCACTTTCACTCAGGATAGCAATGTCATCAGCGAATCGTATCATTGATATCCTTTCACCTTGTATTTTAATTCCACTCCTGAACCTTCCTTTTATTTCCATCATTGCTTCCTCGATGTACAGATTGAAGAGTAGGGGCGAAAGGTTACAGCCTTGTCTTACACCCTTCGCAATACGAGCACTTCGTTCTTGATCGTCCACTCTTATTATTCCCTCTTGGTTGGTGTACATATTGTATATGACCCGTCTCTCCCTATAGCTTACCCCTACTTTTTTCAGAATCTCGAACAGCTTGCACCATTTCATATTGTCGAACGCTTCTTCCAGGTCGACAAATCCTATGAAAGTGTCTTGGTTTTTCTTTAGCCTTGCTTCCATTATTAGCCGTAACGTCAGAATTGCCTGTCTCGTCCCTTTACTTTTCCTAAAGCCAAACTGATCGTCACCTAGCGCATTCTCAATTTTCTTTTCCATTCTTCTGTATATTATTCTTGTAAGCAGCTTCGATGCATGAGCTGTTAAGCTGATTGTGCGATAATTCTCGCACTTGTCAGCTCTTGCCGTCTTCGGAATTGTGTGGATGATACTTTTCCGAAAGTCAGATGGTATATCGCCAGACTCATATATTCTACACACCAACGTGAATAGTCGTTTTGTTGCCACTTCCCCCAATGATTTTAGAAATTCTGATGGAATGTTATCTATCCCTTCTGCCCTATTTGACCGTAAGTCCTCCAAAGCTCTTTTAAATTCCGATTCTAATACTGGATCCCCTATCTCTTTTAAATCGACCTCTGTTTCTTCTTCTATCACATCAGACAAATCTTCACCCTCATAGAGGCTTTCAATGTATTCTTTCCACCTATCTGCTCTCTCCTCTGCATTTAACAGTGGAATTCCCGTTGCACTCTTAATGTTACCACCGTTGCTTTTAATGTCACCAAAGGTTGTTTTGACTTTCCTGTATGCTGAGTCTGTCCTTCCGACAATCATATCTTTTTCGATGTCTTCACATTTTTCCTGCAGCCATTTCGTCTTAGCTTCCCTGCACTTCCTATTTATTTCATTCCTCAGTGACTTGTATTTCTGTATTCCTGATTTTCCCGGAACATGTTTGTACTTCCTTCTTTCATCAATCAACTGAAGTATTTCTTCTGTTACCCATGGTGTCTTCGCAGCTACCTTCTTTGTACGTATGTTTTCCTTCCCAACTTTTGTGATGGCCCTTATTAGAGATGTCCATTCCTCTTCAACTGTACTGCCTACTGCTCTATTCCTTATTGCTATATCTATAGCGTTAGAGAACTTAAAACGTATCTCGTCATTCCTTAGTACTTCCGTATCCCACTTCTTTGCGTATTGATTCTTCCTGACTAATGTCTTGAACTTTAGCCTACTCTTCATCACTACTATATTGTGATCTGAGTCTATATCTGCTCCCGGGTACGCCTTACAATCCAGTATCTGATTTCGGAATCTCTGTCTGACGATGATGTAATCTAACTGAAATCTTCCCGTATCTCCCGGCCTTTTCCAAGTCTTCTTGTGATTCTTGAACAGGGTATTCGCTATTACTAGCTGAAACTTGTTACAGAACTCAATTAGTCTTTCTACTCTTTCATTCCTTGTCCCAAGCCCATATTCTCCTGTAACCTTTTCTTCTACTCCTTCCCCTACAACTGCATTCCAGTCGCCCATGACTATTAGATTTTTGTCCCCCTTTACATACTGCATTACCCTTTCAATATCCTCATACACTTTCTCTATCTGTTCATCTTCAGCTTGCGACGTCGGCATGTATACCTGAACTATCGTTGTCGGTGTTGGTCTGCTGTCGATTCTGATTAGAACAACCCGGTCACTGAACTGTTCACAGTAACACACCCTGTGCCCTACCTTCCTATTCATAACGAATCCTACACCTGTTATACCATTTTCTGCTGCTGTTGATATTACCCGATACTCGTCTGACCAGAAATCCTTGTCTTCCTTCCACTTCACTTCAGACCCCTACTATATCTAGATTGAGCCTTTGCATTTCCCTTTTCAGATTTTCTAGTTTCCCTACCACGTTCAAGCTTCTGACATTCCACGCCCCGATTCGTAGAACGTTATCCTTTCGTTGATTATTCAATCTTTTTCTCATGGTAACCTCCCCCTTGGCAGTCCCCTCCCGGAGATCCGAATGGGGGACTATTCCGGAATCTTTTGCCAATGGAGAGATCATCATGACACTTCTTCAAATACAGGCCACATGTCCTGTGGATACACGTTACGTGTCTTTAATGCAGTGGTTTCCATTGCCTTCTGCATCCTCATGTCGTTGATCATTGCTGATTCTTCCGCCTTTAGGGGCAATTTCCCACCCCTAGGACAAGAGAGTGCCCTGAACCTCTATCCGCTCCTCCGCCCTCTTTGACAAGGCCGTTGGCAGAATGAGGCTGACTTCTTATGCCGGAAGTCTTCGGCCGCCAATGCTAAGCCTACTCACTACCTAATCTAAACTAACTTACGCTAAGGACAAACACACACACACACACACACACACACACACACACACACACACACGCCCGAAGGAGGACTGGAACCTCCGACGGGGGGAACCTCACGGACCGTGCAAGATGCCCTAGACCGCGCGGCTACCCCGCGCGGCAGCATCAATGGTTCTTCCTTTTTATCATCAATATTGAAGTAATTGAAATGAATGTCAACATAGCTTCGTGAATTGCGTCACAACATTGGTTTTAGATTTTAATGGTCACATTCTCCAACTATCCGTTTAATGGGCTTAGTGTTGCAAAGTAGGAATGATTGTAGCTTTCCGTTCCAGTGCTGCATTTAATGACTAAATACGTTTTATCTTTCTTCACAGCCTCTTTGAACACGGTTTAAGTAAATGTGCAAACTGTAACTTCTTGATGATATGATATACAGTTTTGTTTACCGCTTTGTTAATGTTTTTGACTCCTGCTGAGGAAGGGCAAAATGATAACTAGCTCTTCTTGTGTTGTGCAGGAGCTGTTAGTGGGTACCAAGAGAGACGTAGAATTGTAACGCTCCTGTTCAGAGTGTCAGAAAACGGCCTACATGTACTCATTTCCATAGTACTTCCATCGCTACGACAATAGCCGCTAAGGAAGTTTAAAAAATATTCGCATTTCAGCACATTAACTGAAATCTTCCTCGAGTGCCTTATGTTGTTCATACTGGTTAACAGCAAATGAGAAATTAATGGAAACCTACGTTTACACATTTTCTTAAAGAATCTGCAGGATATTTTGTTATCAAATGGTGACGTAGGTAAAACACTTGTGCGTGATATTGTAGCAGCGGGACTTGTCACTTGAGTTCACTTGGCTGGATTCATCTGGAAATGCCAGAAATCCCCAACGATTTCTCCTTTCAACAACGAAAAAAAAATATATTCCAAAGGAAAACGCGACTGCGGCAGCAAAATATAAACGTATTTGTTTTCGTCGGTCACCTGCACAGCTCGTCACGTCTGAAAACAAATGCAGGCACCAGGTTTGACCTGACCCCGCTTAATACCACGTTGAGGGAGACGGCAATCTGTCCCTAAAACGCTAATGAAAGCTGACGGACTCACACGTTGTGAATGAAATACCTAGTGATTGAGGTAAAGCGGCAGTTTAAAATAACGCCGTCTGCGGTTTAGTAAACACGTTTCGCGCGCCCTTTTCGCACTTGCAGTGGCACTCCGGTGCGCTCAGTGAGGCGTCTGTTGTGGAATTTAATCCATTTGAACATGGCGTTAAAAAAGAAAAGAAAAAAAAAATACCGAGAGGCTCGCAGGCGGAACACAAGCTGTAGCGAAAGTCCTGCAGCTCCCACGCGAGGGCACAATTGATCGTAACTACTGTTTGTTGCAATGGGTCCCGAGAGATGTTTTATTATTGAGTGAATGGTACCGGTCGCCGCTTCACATTTACGACGCGATGCGTTTCAGCGAAATCTGGCCGCAAATTCTCCGTAACTGTTCAAACCGAAACAGTTTAAGCTTCTCTAACACTCGTACAGTCAACAGCTCGAACATTACAAGTAAAATTTCAAAGTTTAGAACGGCGTGTATTGTGTCATCCCCACTCACGTTACTATGACCATCTCCTAGAAGTAAGATCAAGTGTCAAGTAGGTAATAATGTACGTCACAATATACACTTCGACGAAGTACATGTATAACGGAACTGATACGCACAGTGCTCTTGTATCATACAAAAAGCAGTTCTGGTTGAAGTCGCCATGTGTTGCATTAAAAATTCCTACACGTTGTAGCACTGAATCAATCCTGTTCACGAATCCGTATAGAGGCGGCATTTCATGAAGGGATCCGCACATTGAGTCTCTATCTTGCTCGGTGTCCCATTTATTGAAGTTACCCTTGAAGCTTGCAACACCTGTGCGCAGTCTGTTTGACTTCCACGTACACCATCTCACTTCATGACCACGTAACAGTTCTTCAATTTTGATAGTTCGGATGAAATGTGAGCTTCATAGTTCAACCCTGACGTTTCCGGGGTCTGATTGAAGTGGAGCAGAAGACTGAAAGAAACTTTTCTTGACTTCGGACGAGAGTATGGCGGCTGATTTTCATGAAGCAGATGGACTGAGAATTAACAGCTCTTTGCCACTTCACGTTTGATATCAGGCGGGGCTATACCTGCAAACAAATACAACTTCTGCGCCGGCGATGGTTTCAAACAATCTTTGGGTTTCATTCAGGGCAATAGCGACTTTCTTTGCATGAGATGGTTTGTACCACACAGGACAAGCAGAGTGGCAGAGTATTACGGCAGTTGTCCTTACTCTCTGAGCCGCGCGGTCTTGGGCGCCTTGCCACGGTTCGCGCGGCTCCCCCCGTCGGAGGCTCGAGTCCTTCCTCGGGAATGGGTGTGTGTGTTGTCCTTAGCGTAAGCCGGTCGGAGTGGCCTTGCGGTTCTAGGCGCTACAGTCTGGAACCGAGCGACCGCTACGGTCGGAGGTTCGAATCCTGCCTCGGGCATGGATGTGTGTGATGTCCTCAGGTTAGTTAGGTTTAAGTAGTTCTAAGTTCTAGGGGACTGATGACCTCAGCAGTCAAATTCCATAGTACTCAGATCCATTTGAACCATTTTTGACTCATTGTTCAAAATGTCTCTGAGCACTATGGGACTTAACATCTTAGGTCAAAAAATGGCTCTGAGCACTATGGGACTTAACATCTATGGTCATCAGTCCCCTAGAACTTAGAACTATTTAAACCTAACTAACCTAAGGACGTCACACACACCCATGCCCGAGGCAGGATTCGAACCTGCGACCGTAGCAGTCCCGCGGTTCCGGACTGCATCGCCTAGAACTGCACGGCCGCCGCGGCCGGCTGACTCATTGTAAAAGATGATTAGTTACCGTACAAGTCGGGTGTCTGTCACCATGTTCTCCTGTATCCGCAGTCCGTTGTCGGGTTTATCATTCGTTCGATTCCCTTCGTCTTACGTCTTTTGCGCAATATCATTGCAGTTCCGAAACGCCATGTTTGGGTTACAGTTTAACTATCCGACATATGTCATCCGCGAAAGTCTACCAAAGAGCTAGTTCAAAATCCATGTCTGGGTCATGTGGCGAGCTTAAGTGTCAAGGGAATGTAATGATACGTCATGTATCACCTACTGCTGAAAGAACGTTAAACGATGCTCTAGAGTCCATTATGCTGTATATAATACTCACATGGCACTTTATCCCTGTATAAATCTAATGTCAAGCGTGGTTAAAATATTGTTTATGTTTTATGTCACTCTCATATTTCCTTCAAAGCGATAGCAATTTTCAGACACTGTGGTGTACAAAGAAATCAGACTTAGTGTTATTACCAGATGAAATTACTTTACAATCGTCCAGCCATAACTGTGCGTTATTTTATTGCTCTGGGAGATGACTCATCTAAATTACAACATATGAAATATTAGTTCACTTTATTGCATGGATGTGCAAAAAGATTTGGTTAACTCGAAACAATCCTTTGCGCAGGAGTGCTTGACAATTTACACCTTTCACTCAGTATTAACGCGTCACTTTGTGCACTTATTAACAAACTGTTCTCTTGAATACAGTGTCCAACATTTACGAAAGTACATTTCCGTTTGAAACTTGAATAACTATTTAATGTTGCTTGAGGATGTTGACTGCTTCGGGTGAAGTTACGCTTCCAGGCTCGGCTCCATAGTGACCTCTGTGTGAGGACACTACTGTGCTGAGAGACAGGTGTGGTCTTCAGGAGCGCCTCTCTTTCGTTGTTGCGGATTGCAGTGCGACCTGACTAACGTCTGTGGTATCGATGTGCTTTGCCGACTTTGGTATGGCACTGCAATCTCTGCACGATTCCACAGTTAGTGATAATGATACAGAAAAACTTTTGATGTTTATGTTCACAGGTCTTATTATTTGTTAAATGTAAGTGAGTGCGAATTGGTTCAACTATTCGCTGGAATTCGACGAGGATAAGCCCAGAAGTAAGGTCTCCTACTTTTTATAAGACATAGACCTGTTTATTTCTACAGTGGTGTACATCAGTTTACAGCTTGAACATTTAGCTATTTTTCGACAGAATCCCCATTTCTGTCGATGCATTTTTGTAGACGCTGTGGCAGTTTTTGTATGCCCATGTCATACCAGCTCGCCGCCATGCTGTTCAGAAAGTTATGAACCTCTTCTTTGTCCTCATCGTCGGAGCTGAATCGCTGGGACCACAATTAACGCTGACAGGTACTGTGAGACTCTGAAAAAACTCAAACGGGCAATTCAGAGCCGCAGAAGAGGAGTGTTGAGCAAGGGCGTACACATTCTCCATGACAACGCTCGCCCACACATCGCTCGGCAAACCGTTGCTCTCCTGCAATAGTTTCAGTGGAACATAATCACCCACCTGACTTGTCGCCCAGTGACTATCACCTGTTCCCTAGGTTAAAAGAACATTTGGCCGGAAAGCGATTCAGCTCCGACGACGAGGTGAAAGAAGAGGTTCATAACTTTCTGAACAGCATGGCGGCGAGCTGGTATGACATGAACATACAAAAATGGCCACAGCGTCTACAAAAATGCATCGACGGAAGTGGTGATTATGTCGAAAAATAGCTAAAAGTTCAAGCTGTAAACTGATCTAAACCATTGTAGAAATAAACAGGTCTATGAACTTATAAAAAAATAGGAGACCTTACTTTTGGGATTACCCTCGTAAGACTGTGTTCTATACGAAGGTATGGCATCAGACACTACGAAAGCCAAGAAATAACACACTGTATCTGTATAGTGAAATATCACGTTGCAGTGTGATAATGAATTACGTTGCTTTTCCAGAAAGTAACAGACGTTTCGAAGTAAAAAATTAACAATATGGAAAAACAAATTTATTATATATATATTTTAAAAGTACACTCTTAAGCTATTACCTACTTAATTGCCATTCAAAGCGAAGCACTTGTCATTCCGTGGCACAGTTTTTTCAATACCGTCTCTGTAGAAATCTGCAACGTGCCATTGCAACTACTGGTTTATAACTACATGCAGTTCGATATCATTTTCAAAGCGTTGTGTAGCGGACCATGTCTTCATTGCTGGGAAGAGAGGGTGGTCGTTCGATGCCAAATTTGGGCTGTATGGTGGATGATCAAACTCCTCCCATCGGAACCCCGTAGGAGCTCTCGGGTACGTTTGGCCGTGTGCTGTTGTGCTGTCGAGAAAAACAAAAACATTTGCACTACGTTTTCCCAGACGCTTGTTTTGTATCGCTCGCCGCGTCAGTGTATGACATTACCCCTCTGAATTAGCTGTTGTGCCAAGTTCAAGGAAATCGCCGAAAATCACTCCTTAGCGTTCCAAAACTTAATAGCCATGACCTTTCTTACTTACAGCGTTTGCAAACACTTTATTGGTTGTCTTGAGAGAATCTGTGTGTTCCCATTCCATCGACTGCCTGTTTGTTTCACGGTTGCTATGCTTCACCCAAGTCTCGTCCCCAGTTACTATACGATCAATAACCTTGTTACCATTTTTCTCGTAATGTACGAGGAAGGTCAGTGCTTCAACCAGTCTGTGTTTTTTGGGGTCTTACGTTAGGATTTTGGAAACACACGTATCACAGAATTTTTGGTAACCATCTACATCTACATCCATACTCCGCAAGCCACCTGACGGTGTGTGGCGGAGGGTACCCTGAGTACCTCTATCGGTTCTCTCTTCTATTCCAGTCTCGTATTGTTCGTGGAAAGAAGGATTGTCGGTATGCTTCTGTATGGGCTCTAATCTCTCTGATTTTATCCTCATGGTCTCTTCGCGAGATATACGTGGGAGGGAGCAATATACTGCTTGACTCTTCGGTGAAGGTATCTTCCCGAAACTTTAACAAAAGCCCGTACCGAGCTACTGAGCGTCTCTCCTGCAGAGTCTTCCACTGGAGTTTATCTAACATCTGCGTAACGCTTTCGCGATTACTAAATGATCCTGTAACGAAGCGCGCTGCTCTCCGTTGGATCTTCTCTATGTCTTGTATCAACCCTATCTGGTACGGATCCCACACTGCTGAGCAGTATTCAAGCAGTGGGCGAACAAGCGTACTGTAACCTACTTCCTTTGTTTTCGGATTGCATTTCCTTGGGATTCTTCCAATGAATCTCAATCTGGCATCTGCTTTACCGACGATCAACTTTATGTGATCATTCCATTTTAAATCGCTCCTAATGCGTACTCCCAGACAATTTATGGCATTAACTGCGTCCAGTTGCTGACTTGCTATTTTGTAGCTAAATGATAAGGTATCTATCTTTCTATGTATTCGCAGCACATTACACTTGTCTACATTGAGATTCAATTGCCATTCCCTGCACCATGCGTCAATTCGCTGCAGATCCTCCTGCATTTCAGTACAATTTTCCATTGTTACAACCTCTCGATACACCACAGCATCATCTGCAAAAAGCATCAGTGAACTTCCGATGTCATCCACGAGGTCATTTATGTATATTGTGAACAGCAACGGTCCCATGACACTCCCCTGTGGCACACCTGAAATCACACTTACTTCGGAAGACTTCTCTCCATTGAGAATGACATACTGCGTTCTGTTATCTAGGAACTCCTCAATCCAATCACACAATTGGTCTGATAGTCCATATGCTCTTCCTTTGTTCATTAAACGACTGTGGGGAACTGTATCGAAAGCCTTGCGGAAGTCAAGAAACACGGCATCTACCTGTGAACCCGTGTCTATGGCCATCTGAGTCTCGTGGACGAATAGCGAGAGCTGGGTTTCACACGACCGTCTTTTTCGAAACCCATGCTGATTCTTACAGAGTAGATTTCTAGTCCACAGAAAAGTCATTATACTCGAACATAATACGTGTTCCAAACTTCTCCGCCAGAATTTCATTCGCAAAATTCCGTGAAATTTGGGGAAAATATTGCGAAAGTTCTGTAATAGTGGAACAACGATTTTCGCTCGAACATAATACGTGTTCCAAGCTTCTTTGCTAGAATTTCATTCGCAAAATTCCGTGAAATTTGGGGAAAATGTTGCGAAAGTTCTGTAATAGTGGAACAACGATTTTCACTATTTTTGTGGTTGATTTTCATCACCATTTCGTCAGTCAAAGGGCTAGGACTACCACTGCAGTCTTCAACGTGAGCCCTGGTATGGCCATTTTTAAAATCAATGCATCATTGTCTTACTTGGCTTTCACCCATTATTCCTTTACCGTACACATCACAAAGGTCGCGATAAATTTCAAGCGGTTTGCAGTTTTTTGCCAACAAAATCATAATCACAGAACGTACCTCACAAGTGGCGGGATTTTCTATTGCAGCGCTCGTTTTAACACGTCACAGAAAGTAAAGCAGTTGAAAGACAGACCACACGCTACCACCGCTGGATGCGTACTGAGTGCAGGAACGTTATGACACAAAGACGGGGGCTGTAGCACCGCCCACAACGGCGACAGAACGAAACATCTGGTACTTTCTGGATACCCCTTGTAAGTGCGTAGAAAAAGTGTGAAATGAAAATTTATTAAATGGAACAGTGGTGAAATGAAGACGAGGAATCCTATTGTTACCAGAAGGCACAAGTGTACGGGAAGTACGCCAAGTCATTTGTTCGTTAGAATCTTTCCACGTACTGATACACGCGTGCACTACCAAATATGAGTCAGGTGTTGCTTACATTGTCGCACCTAGGAAGACACCTGCGGGCGGAAACTGTATTTTGAAAGAGTGGTAAAGAAGTATTCTTAACAGCGAAGAAAGTTTTATTTAACGAGATTTCCTGCATCAATTACAATATCTGGGACAGGAAAACGTAGCTGAATAACGGCTATGTTGTGGCAGAAGAGTGTTTCTGACATTTGTTTTTTTATGTTTTTCTTTTCTGAGGTTACTAAACTTTAGCTGTGATTCTCGTCGTACGTGATAGTACCCTCTACACATACAAATACTATGCATACGGCTCGTATGTATTGACATCTACGACCAGTGCATGTAAAAAGCAGAATCTGCCTCCCGTTTCTGCTCTCCAATTTTATTAAAATCACGGACTCAGCAGTGTAAATACGTCATTATGCGTAACTTTTAAAATAAATGTATCAAACATTACGGCGTCATTTGGTATTTAAACAGCGCCTAATTGGAAGTATCATCTCATTTGTTTGCAGGTCACAGACACCCGTTGCCGAGAATATTTGCTTTACGTGTTAAAATTTGTTTTGTTCATTCAGGCACCATTTGCATAAATCAACGTATTTTGAATAACAATGGAAAGTGTCCGCGTCCTGTCGATGACTTTCGGTTTGCCGACAGCTTTTTGGAGCGTGAGAAAAGGATTTAAAAAAGAGGAAAAAGGGTAACAAAAACTTCGCTCGATTATGTGCTTGTAATACTATGGCAGGAATTGGGCAGTTCTTGCTGATAGTACGAATGAAGGCTAGCGATCAAATAAGGCGGAAGTGATGGATTATACTCCATGGAAAATATCTACAATAACTGAGGGCAGTGAAAACCAAACGACTATTCAAGTTAGTTTTTACAAACTGAGAGACTCGAGACGTACTGTCAGACTTCCGGTAAAAAATGATTTATACAATCCCGAAGACAGCAAGATCAGATAAGTGCGAGAACTACCGCAGAATCAACTTAACAGCTCAAGCAGCCAGGCTGCTGACGAGGGTAATGTATAGAAGAATGGAAAAGAAAGCTGAGAATCTGTTAGACAACCTGCAGCTTGGTTTAGGAAATGTAAACGTACAAGAAAGATAATGGAAGCAAGACTGATGGGAAATCAAGACTCGTTTATTGGATATGTCGACCTTGACAATGCGAAATGGTGCAAGATGTTTGAAATTTCACTCACTCCTATTTTTCTCGAAATTTCAAACATCTTGCACCATTTCGCATTGTCAAGGTCGACATAAGACTCTTTTATTGGATATGTCGACCTTGACAATGCGAAATGGTGCAAGATGTTTGAAATTTCGAGAAAAATAGGAGTGAGCTATAGGGAAAGACGTACAATATGCAGTATGTACAAAAAACCAAGAGGGAAGAATAATACTGGAACACCAAGAATGAAGTGCTCCGATTAAAAAGGGTGGATGACAAAGGATGTAGTCTGTCGCTGCTATTGTTCGATCTATACACCGAAACGCCATGAGGAAATTAAAGAAAGGGTCAGGAGTGGGACTATAATACTGGAAGAAAGGATATCTATGATGAGATACGCTGATGGCAAGTGCTATCCTCAGTAAAAATGAAGAAGAATTACGGGACTGATTTGTTACGAATATCGGTTGAAAGTGAACCGAAGAAAGAGAGGGTAATGGGGATTAGGAGAAATGAGATAAGCACTAGACGTGGCATTAAAGTTGGTTTTTAGCACTAGGCGTGGCATTAAAGTTGGTGACCATGAAGCAGATGAAGTTAAGGAATTCTGCTACCTAGGAAGCAGAATGACACATGATGAACAAAGCGAGGAAGACGTAAAAAGCTGACTAGCGCAGCCGAAGAGGTCGTTCCTGAGCAAACGAAGTCTAGTAGTGTCGAACATCGGCCTTTACTTCCTTGTATTCGTTAGTTATACTTTTTATCTGCATTTATTTACGTTCCTTGCTGCTGATACAACAGCTTGCCATGTACATAGATATGATTCATTTACTGTAAATTATCAATTGTCAATGCGTTTTTATGATAATCAGATACAATATGTACAGTTTTAGACATGTCACAGCTTTATGCTTGTGTGAAGAAGATACTGACATCTACAAAACCAACAGTAAGTAAATTTCTGTAATACGCCTTTTATACTTAACGTAAATGTATGGCCTTGCTCTAATGATTTATAATAATCATAATTTTGTGGGCTTCTGAAGATGACAGATTAATTTGTTGGTTCAAAAGAATGGTTCAAATGGCTCTGAGCACTATGGGACTTAACATGTATGGTGATCAGTCCCCTATAACTTAGAACTACTTAAACCTAACTAACCTAAGGACATCACACACATCCATGCCCGAGGCAGGATTCGAACCTGCGACCGTAGCGGTCACGCGGTTCCAGACTGAATCGCCTAGAACCGCACGGCCACACCGGCCGGCAATTAATTTGTTGATACCGGTAAAGCGAAATAAACATACCTGTTCAACTAACGACTGAATTTTATTCTGGAAAGTATACTACAGCTGCTGGAAAAGCAACAGGTATGAAAAATTTCTTTTCCAGTGGGTCCGCAGCATATTTTTTTTTATAAGTACCTGTGTACTGGTGCACTATTTGTTTATTTACTTTAGTGATATAAATTACACGACGAGCTCGTTTCGGCGATTTGTCATTATCAAGTGTACGTCTTGGTATGATGTAGTCTATATGGCATGCTGGGGCGTACAGTCAGTTGTCTTTTTGCTGTCGATCACGTTATTTATATGTGTACTTTGTATTAGCGTGATATTTGACAGTTATTTTTTGACATCTGCAGAAAAGTTGCCAAAAAATAACGTTACAAAATCACGCAAAAAATAAAAGTTATAAATAGCGTGATCGTATCATAACAAAAAGGTAACCGACAGGATGTCATATGGACCACGTCATACCAGCAAAGACGTACACTTGATAATGGCAAATCGTTGAAATGAGCTCGTCGTGTAACTTGTATCACAGAAAACTTGTACTTATAGTAAAAGATATGAACAAAATAATAAAATGATAGGTTGTGCGTTAAGGTATCAGGGAATAACTTCCATTGTACTAGAGGGACCTGTAGAGCGTAGAAACTGTACGGGAAAACAGAGATTGGACTATATACAACAAGTAATTGAGGACATTGTGCGCATGTGTTACTTTGAGAGGAATAGGTCGGCACAATAGAGGAATTCATGGCTTGCCGCATCAAACCAGTCAGAAGACTGATGACTTAAAAAAAAAAAAAAAAAAAATACAAGCCTTTGAGGGAACTGAGATAACCAGGTATGTGTTGAAGTTTTTCTTTTAGGTTCCTCTACTCTCCATATCAACAATACTACACTACCTAAGCCCGGATACAGTCATTACTGTATCCGGACTTATGTAGTGTACTATTGTTGATGTGGAGAGAAGAGGAACCTAAAAGAAAAACTTCAACACATTCCTTGTTATCTCAGTTCCCTCAAAGGCGTGTATGCTAGTTAGGTCTATTTAGGTCGCAGCACTGACGCAACCGAAGAATGGGCACGATACGACTCTACTTTTTCTTAGCACACTACAGTACCGAAAAGGAAGTTAGAACGATACGAATTATTTCAAAGGCGAGAGAGCTGGACCTTGCCGCTTGCCTGGTTCTTTGACTAGCTTGCGCGGCAGCCGACGAGCTTATCTCAGTGAAACTGGAAGTTACCTGAAAGAAAGTTCCTCGTGAAATTCATTTTATTTGCTAGCTACGAGTTTATTTCTTCTCGTCGGGTACTTCATAACTTCTCCGTCCCATCATCGCTCTGAGACCCGGTAATGAAGACTTCATTGGCGGACTAAGCAGCTCTTTGCCGTACTCGGTGCATTATTAAACTCGGTATGACAATTGGGCATATTAAAAGACCAGTCGTACGCCTGTTTGATGGCTCGCATCCTAATGTACCTTCCTGGTAGAACACGGAGCAGCGCAATTTATATCATAACTATTTTTCCGATAGTTGCGTCGTTAGAGTAATGGCTACTTCTATAACCTTTTTTCTTGTTTTATTTGCATTCAAGAGCAGTTTCCCCTCCTTGCGAGCCCCTATTACGTTTCCTTCATAGCAGAATTATATATCTCTTCTGTCGATTTCTAGTGAACGCAAATATTTTTTTACATCAAGCTGATGGGTTGTCGTAGGTGACGAATTAACGAACTTAAATCTCATTTGTACCGAGTGTTTTTACCTGAATGTACATTCTAAGTCCAAAAATAAATAAATAAACAAAGTAAAAAGAAAGACGCACCATGGAAGAATTATCCGACCAGGACGGAAATCGGTAGATGTGACATACATGCACAGACAAACAAATGATTACAGACTCAGAAATATCGTGTGGTTTATCTAACAGAAAGAGTTTCACAAGTCGTTGGCATTGGTTGACAGAGTTGTCGGATGTCCTCCTCTGGGATATCGTGCAAAATTGTGTCCAGTTGGCGCGTTTATCATCAAACTCCCGAGCTTGTTGGAGGATCCTGTCCATAATGCTCCAAACTTTCTCAATTGGGAAGAGATCCGGCCAGTTTTCTGACGAATGTAGGGTTTGGTAAGCACGAAGACAAGCAGTAGAAACACTCGCCGTGTGTGGGTGGGCATTATCTTGTTGAAATGTAAGCCCAGGATGGCTTGCCGTGAAGGGCATCAAAACGGAGCGTAGAATATCGTTGACATACCACTGTACTGCAAGTGTACCTCGGATGACAACCAAATGGGTCCTGCTATGTAAAGAAATGGTACCATTGTGTCAGTGTGAATTAAATTGTAGACAGTTTTGCTATTGAGGCCAATCACGTTGGAGAAAGTAGTCGTTATGGAAGCACAGTTACGCGTTAGGGCGTTCAACCAGAGAAGTGTGGAACGGAGAACGACTAGAATTCCTCAGAAGCAGGGGAAGAGCGTAACAACAAGCTCACCTTTAGCTACCAGAGCGATGATCAAGTAGCTTTAGAACTGCCACCGCACTCTGAGTATTCAATCGCGTCTGCGTCAAGAAACGTGCTTCGGTCGTACATCGCCCCCGCTAGGTTTCTGAAGTAAACAAGAAGTACCAACTACCGTATTCGGATGTATAAATCGGAGCGATCCCACAAATGATCCTTCCGGAGCTGCTAAAGTACCGATGCCCGTTGCCGCTTTTACTAATGTCACCATTGTCAGGAAAGCAGCTTATTTTTGTCTCCCTTGACAAGCGCCTTTAGTAATAAGCTAGCTACCAGTGAAGCACTTTAAATTGTATTAAACTGATAAGTTGTAAACCCTTTACCACTCTGCGCTGTATTATTATTTATCAGTCTAATAGTTAAGCCACAAAAATGTGTACATCGACAGCTGCTGCCTTATGTTACTGCCACAAGTGCACGAAATCCACACTCCCGAACGATGTATTCCGATCGTAATTTCTCAAACTATCATAGTTGACTCGTCCCACTTGCAGTGAGAGTTCCGAATGTATTGTTGATGTTCATTGCGGCGTAGTAGTGGAGTCAACCATGCTGAAGTATGTGGACGTAACGATCTTACGTCGTAAAACGTCTACCTCTACATCTGCATATATACTCCGCTATCCACCAAGTGGTGTGTGGAGGAGGGCACTATTTACGCCAAAGTCATATATTCCCCCCCCCCCCCCCCCCCTCTGTTCCACTCGCGGATAGCGCGAGGGATAAACGACTGTCAGTACGAACTCTGATTTCCCTTATCTTTTAATGATGATCATTGCGTGATATGAAAGTTGGTGGTAATAATATATGCTCTACATCCTCGGCGGAGATCGGATTTCGGAATTTAGTGAGCAGCCCCTTCCGTTTAGCGCGTCGTCTATCTGCAACTGTGTCCCACTTCAAACCATCTACGAGATCTGTAATTCTCTCGCGATGGCTAAATGTACCAGTCACGAATCTTCTTTGGACCTTCTCAATCTCTTGAATCAGATCCAACTGATAAGGGTACCATAGAGACGAACAATACTGTAAGACTAGACGAACTAAGGTTTTGTAAGCAATTTCCTTTGTTGAAGCACTGCATCGCTTCAGGATTCTACCAATAAACCGCAATCTAGAGTTCGCCTTGCCTGTTACTTGTGTAATCTGACCGTTCCATTTGAGGCCATTTCGAATAGTCACACCCAGATACTTGACGGATGTTACCACTTCCAAAGACTGGGCATTTATTTTGTACTCGTACATTAATGGCGATTTTCCCATTGTTATGCGCAGTAGGTTACACTTACTAATATTGAGAGATAACTGCCAGTTATTACACCACGCATTTATTTTCTGCAAATCCTCATTGATTCGTTCACAACTTTCGTGTGATACTGCTTTCCTGTAGACTACAGCATCATCGGCAAACAGTCGAATGTCGCTGTCAATACCATCAACCAGATCATTTATGTAAATCGTAAAAAAGCAGCGGACTTAGTACGCTGCCCTGGGGCACACCTGATGTTACGCTTGTTTCTGATGAAGCCTTCCCTTTCAGGACGACATACTTGCCTCTGTCTGTTAGAAAACTTTCTATCCAACCGCATATGTCATCGGATTGACCGTAAGCGCGCACTTTTTGGAGTAAGCGACATTGCGGAACTGAGTCGAACGCCTTTCGAGAGTCGAGCCGGTATCTAGAGCCTGTTGTAGGCTATATCATGCACAAAGAGGGCCAGCCGTGTTTCACATGACTGCTGTTTCCTAAAACCGTGCTGGTTTCTGCAGATCTTCTCAGAGTCTAGAAAGGTCATAATGTCTGAACACAAAATATGTTTCACGATTCTACAGCAGATCGATGTCAGTGTAATTGGCCGGTAATTATGTGCATACGATTTTCTACCCTTTTTATAGATTGCTATGAGCTGGGCCTTCTTCCAGTCCCGTGGAACTTTCCGCTGTTCCAGTGATCTCTGACAGATGATGGATAAGGATGGTGCTATATTTGTAGCATAGTCAACATAAAATCTTACGGGGATACCGTCTGGGCCAGATGCCTTCCTGGCGTCTAAGGATCTTAACTGTTTTACAATCCCAGATGCACTAAACACTATGTGAGGCGTCCTTGGCGTTTGTTCGATAATTGAAACGGGGAATGGTGCTGCAGTCTTCTACCATACACGATCTTTTGAAAGCTAGGTTTAGAATTTCGACCTTCTGTTTATCATCATCCGTTACATTACTGAATTATTTGTAGCGTTCATAGATTTTACGTACGACCAAAATTTTTTGGGGTTATTTTTAGAATCTGCAGATATGCTTTCAAATTCGTTAAAGGAATCTCTCATTGTCCTTCTGACAACTGCTTTCATTTCGCATAATTTCTGTTTGTCAGCGGGGCAGTGACTACGTTTAAAACAATTGTGTAAAATTCTCTGCTTTCTCAGCAACTTCCTAATATGTTGGTTGAACCAAGGAGGATCTTTCCCTCCCCTATATTTTTGCTAGGTACATATTCCTCTAGCACGTGGTGGACAATACCTTTAAATTCCGAACAAAGATACATTTTTTTTTTTATCTTTCACTGACATAAAAGCCACAACGACGTTATGGTCGCTAATACCTTCATCTATGTTAACTTCCTCAAAAAGATATCTAATATGTTCCCATCTCGAGTTGGTTTCCTAACTAATTGCTCAAGGTTGTAAGGTTGTATGTTGAGAGCGCTCCTAGAGTAACTTCAGACGAGTCTTTTTGCTTCTGTCGGTATCATTGTGCAGCCCGCTTACGAAGCTGTTTCCTAGCCCTCGTACTGTGTATGTATTTTGCTATTCACTGGCTATTTGCTGTTCACGGCCCGCACATGCCAACCATGGGAAATATCTGAAATGCATCATACCTTTTACAGCAATTATGTGGGAACAACTATCAACGCGGACAGCCGAGCGCGCTTCAGTCACACGATTCACACTTTCACGTGGTATAACACCAGATGCAGACAAATGGGGTGCACCAAAAACATGTCTCTAATTTTGATCCAAATAGATAATTGGCAGCGGACATGTTAGAAGCTTTTTTTTTTTTTTTTTTTGAAGAAAATTAAATTCTCCACCCCCTATGGCCGAGGTGACTAAAGCATGCTTGTGTCGTGGCGCTCCACCTAACGTAAGTGGTGGGAAAAAGTTTTACCACCAGTCTTGGCCAGTGGGGGGAGGAGAGGTGGGGTCAAAGTTCCTAATCAACAGGCTTTGAGCCAACGTCCGGGTTTAAACACCAAACCGCTGTGCAGTGTCTCATGAAGTGAGGGCACGTGACACTGTTGATGGTTATCCGTCTGTCGGACGGCAACGTTGAGTTTGGCGGCCCCCTTGGTGCATTTCGTGAGGAGTGGGCTATGGACTATGTGCCAGCACTGGAGTTCACCCTCTCCCTGCTCTCATCATTATCATCATCAGCGTCATTATTATGATCATCACATATACATCTACGAGATTACTCTGCTATTCACAATTAAGTGCCTGGCAGAGGGTTCAATCAACCACCTTCAAGCTGTCTCTCTACCGTTCCACTCTCGAACGGCACGCGGGAAAAACGACCACTTAAATTTTTCTGTGCGAGCCCTGATTTCTCATATTTTATCGTTATGATCATTTCTCCCTATGTCGGTGGGCGCCAACAGTAGCAAACGGAGGAGAAAACAGGTGATGGAAATTTCATGAGAAGATCCCGTCGCAACGAAAAACGCCTTTGTTTCAATGATTGCCGCTCCAATTCATGTATCATGTCTGTGGCACTATCTCCCCTATTTCGCTATAATACAAAACGAGCCGCCCTTCTTTGAACTTTTTCGATGTCATCCGTCAGTCCCACCTGATGCGGATCCCACACCGCACAGCAATACTCCAGAATAGGGCGCACAAGTGTAGCGTAAGCAGTCTCTGTAGTAGATCTGTTGCAACTTCTAAGTGTTCTGCCAGTGAATCGCAGTCTTTGGTTTTCTCTACTCACAACATTATCTATGTGGTCGTTTCAATTTAGGTTATTTGTAATTGTAGTCCCTAAGTATTAAGTTGAATTTACAGCCTTCAGATTTGTGTGCCTTATTGCGTATTCGAAATTTAACGGATTCCTTTTAGTACTAATGTGAATAGCTTTACACTTTTCTTTATTCAGGGTCAATTGCCACTTTTCGCACCGTGCAGATACCTTATCTAAATCATTTTGCAATTCATTTTGCTCATCTGATGACTTTACAGGACGGTAAATGACAGCATCATCTGCAAATAATCTAAGACGGCTACTCAGATTGTCTCCTATGTCGTTAATATAGATCAGGAACAATACAAGACCTATAACACTTCCTTGGGGAACGCCTGATATTACTTCTGTTTTACTCGATGACTTTCCGTCTATTACTACGAACTGTGACATTTCTGACAGAAAATAGGCACACAGTTTGGTTAGAAGACGCTTGTGAGGAACGGTGTCGATAGCCTTCTGAAAATCTAAAAATATAAAGTCAATTCGAGATCCCCTGTCGATAGCTCTCTTTACTTCGTGAGTATAAAGAGCTAGTTGTGTTCCGCAAGAAGGATATTTTCTGAATCCGTGCTGAATATGTGTCAGTAAATCGTTTTCTCCGAGGTACTTAATAAAGTTCGAATACAGTATATGTTCCAAAACCCTACTGCAAATCGACGTTAGTGATATGGGCCTGTAATTCAGCAGATTACTCCTATTATTTCTCTTTTTGCGTATTGGTGTGACTGGAGCAACTTTCCAGTCTTTAGGTACGAAACTTTCTGTGAGCGAGGGGTTCTATATAATTGCTAAATATGGAGATAATGCATCTGCAGACTCTGAAAGGAACCTGGCTGGTATACCATCTGGATCGGAAGCCTTGCCTTTATTAAGTGATTTAAGGTGCTTTGCTACACCGAGGATTCACTGGTGTGCTTTATGTATGACCAGAATCTCTTTGGGTTTTCTGCCAGATTTCGAGACAGAATTTCGCAGTGGAAATTATTAAAAGCATCTCGCATTCAAGCACGCGCTATATTTCGAACTTCTTCAAAACTTTACCAATCTTCGGGATTTTGCGTTCTTTTAAATTTGGCATGGTTTTTTCGTCGCTTCTGCAACAGCGATCTGACCCGTTTTGTGTTCCATGGGGGATCAGTACCACCACTTATTAATTTATGTTGTATATATATCAACTGCCGTCGATACTATCTCTCTGAAATCATTCCACATTTTTATACGCTTACGTTATCAGATCCGAAGTGGAGATTGTCTCTTAAAAAGGCGTTAACAGCATTTTATCAGCTTTTTTAAATAGATATAATTTGCGTTTCTTTTTTATGGTTGCGGGTGTTACGGTATTCAGCCTAGCAGCAATTGCCTTGTGGTCGCTAATCTCTGTATTCGTCATGATACTCCCTATTTGTTCCTAAGAGGTAATGTATGCTTTCGCAACTATCTGCGCTTCGAGTAGGCTCATGAACTAATTGTTCAAAATAATTTTCTGAGAAAGCATTCAGTGCAATTTCGGATGACGTTTTATGCCTGCCGCCGGCTTTAAATGTATAATTTTTCCAGCATATCGAGGGTAGACTGAAGTCCCCATTGACTATAGTTGTATGAGTGGGGTACCAATTTGAAATGAGACTCAAGTTTTCTTTGAACTGTTCAGCAACTATGTCTTCTGAGTCGGGGGGGGGGGGGGGGTCGGTAAAACGATCCAATTAATAGTTTAGTCCGATTGTCAAGTATAACCTCTACCCAAACTATTTCGCAGGAATTATCTACTTCAATTTCACTACAAGGCAAACTACTACTGACAGCAATAAATACTCCACCACCAACTGTATTTAATCTATCCTTTCTGAACACTGTTAGATCGTTTGAAAAAATTTCGGCTGAGCTTCTTTGCAGCTTTAGCTACCTTTCTGTACCTATAACCATTTGAGGTTCTGTGCTTTCTGTTAGGGCTTGAAGCTCTGGTTCTTTCCCAACACAGCTACGACAATTTACAACTACATTACCGATCGTTTCTACAACTACCTTACTATGTTTTACCTGCCCCCTTTTAGACGGACTCCCTTCTGTGGTTTCCTGAGACCCTCTAACCTAAAAAACCTCGCAGTCCCTTCCACACAGACCCCGCTACCCGTGTAGCCACTTCCTGTGTTTAGTCGACTCCTGACCTATTAAGAGGATCCCGGAAAGCCACCACCTGATGGCGCAAGTCGAGGAATCTGCAGACTACACGGTCACAGAACTGCCGAGCCTCTGATTCAGACCCTCCACTCGGCTCTGCACCAAAGGACCACAGTCGGTTTTGTCGACGATGCTGCAGATGGTGAGCTCCGCCTTAACCTCGGAAGCAAGACTGGCAGTCTTTACCATTTCCGCTAGCCGCCCGAAACCAGAGAGAATCTCCTCTGATCCAAAGTGACCCACGTCATTGGTACCAACATGGGCCACCACCAACTGCAGTTGGCTGCACCCTGTACTCTTCATGCCATTCGGAAACACCCTTCCCACATCCGGAATGACTCCCCCCAGTATGCACATGGAGTGCACACTAGCTTCCTTCCCCTCCTTGGCAGCCATGTTCCTAAGGGGCCCCATTTCACGTCTAGCATTGGAGCTCCTAACTACCAGCATACCCACCCTCTGTGAATGCCCGGACCTTGCGGGCTGAGAAGCTTCCTCTGGAACAGGGTAGACGACAGCATCCAGCTCAGAGACTTCGTCAGCCACAGACAACGCCCGAAACCTGTTCGTAAAATGAACCGGGGAGGCCCTACAATCGGCCCCACAGAATGTCTTTCGCTGCCTGCCAGACTTTGGAATGTTCTCCCACTCGACCATGGGTGTGGGGTCAACATCAGAGTCGGCAGTACCAGGGGTGGCCACAGCAGTGGACCGACCGGGGGACACGTGGGACGTGCTCGGCGTCCCTTACATCCCCACATATGACTGCCCAAAGTGATGCCCCTTGGTAGCAGCCTCAAGCTGTGTGATGGAAGCTAACACTGCCTGTAGCTGTGAACGAAGGGTCACCAACTCAGCTGGCATCTGTACACAGCATACAACACAAACATTAGACTACACACACACACACACACACAAGAACACACACATACACTTGTAGTATTACAAATACTGTAATGGAGTATGTTGTAAATAAATAAACGAAAATGATTCTAAATGTTACAATGCTCTGCAGCTGGAAAATGCAGTAATATACCAATAGCCACCTCTTGATGTTGCCGTCAATAATTTTCACAAACAGGAATAGTAGAAGGATTTGATATCAATGACAGCATGTAATTAAGCCTAGTACCAGTCATTCAGATTATTAAGAAAGTGATATAATTAACTTTGAGCACTACTAGATATCACTATCTTTGAGCATAGTAGTGAAATTAAAATAGAACAAGAGAGAGACAAAAAGACATGCAACGTGACAATAGCACGAGAGACGAGCACACTCAAATGACGGATAACAGTAAAAAACTAATAAGTGCATATATGAAATTAGCTGGTAGCTGTTTTACGAAGACATACATATAAGATACCTCTCTCCAATGATGTATAAAGGGTTAAACAGAATCCTAAGGTGCCTCTTGTTCTGCCTCTTTCTTCCCTTGTCTCCTTTCTTTTCTGAATGTGCTGTGAACTTAATTCCGTGCTGCATGGCCTCCAAGACTGGCGAGCACAAAAAATACAAAAGCCAAGGAAGTTTTACTGCAATTATTCATAGTCACAGCTCCCTATACGGTATAAAAACGTAAAGCTTGTACAGACACTGACAATCCACGTCTTTCAGCAGTACGACAATATAATGCCAAAATTGCCAATACAAGCGCTTACACGCTCCGCAATTTATTATGCCTGCTACTGGAAAATCAATCACAAACTAGAAAGATAACCATGTTGCCTGGGATCACAGCAGTTGTTTATCAAATTCAAAATTGCAGTGCATAGCTGGTAATCATCATAAAATCCGCAGACCTAAGTTGAGACAGATTCCCAAGCCAAGGCTGCTTCTTCCAAAAGCTTGAGTGGTTGACTGATTTCCAACCGACATCTCGGTGGCAACAACATACACCCCAAGTCAGGCCGCCAACTTCACGCGAAGTTCAACCCACAGGGGTGTCAAGACTTCTAATGCATCACCGGAGCCCGAACTGTATACAGTTCTGCCAACAGGACCTGAGTATGCCGTGCGTGTCCATATATTGCCGCTTGACGCAGCCACCGTGCCCGCTGGCGGGAGGGCGTCCTGGTCAGACACATTTGCTGTGAATGGCTACTATCGATACGGTCCCGATATGGAATGCGCATGGCAAGATACCATAATAGATAGCGGAAATGCACTATGGTACAGGATAGTCCGATAATGACCTTTTTTTTTACGCAGTTCAGACTCTTTCACGCAGATGGTGCTACATTGCAATAGTAACACTTTTTTCTGGATAAATAATTCATAGCAAATTGTCTTAGAGCAGAGGGTCCTCTAATTAATACAAATACTTACGGTATTGCTGTTTGTTGGTGCCTGTGGTCTTCTCACTACACAGAGCTCGATTCTGATTGGTGTACAGGCCGACCTACCCCTCCCCTTCCCTTCATCACCCATTTTCCTTCCCTCCCCTCCCCTTCCCTACCCTCCCCTCCCATCCCTTTCTCCCTCCCCCTCCCTGTGGGGGTTTGACACGTGTCGCCCGCATCTCGTGGTCGTGCGGTAGCGTTCTCGCTTCCCACGCCCGGGTTCCCGGGTTCGATTCCCGGCGGGGTCAGGGATTTTCTCTGCCTCGTGATGGATGGGTGTTGTGTGCTGTCCTTAGGTTAGTTAGGTTTAAGTAGTTCTAAGTTCTAGGGGACTTATGACCACAGCAGTTGAGTCCCATAGTGCTCAGAGCCATTTGAACCATTTTTGTTTGACACGTGTCGCCAGTGATCTTGACTAGGGCATTCACAATTGCGTCGGCTGTAATATGACATAATACGTCATATGAAGGTTTTCTGTTATGCCCACTGTCATATGCTAGTGAGTACATCATTAAGCATCCAGGAGCAAGTCCTCAGGCTATACACTGAGAAATGGGTTGTAAATTGCAATTGAGGATTGAAGATTGATTTAACATGAACTGATGACATGCCTGTGACTCTATTTATTCATTTTTTCTTAATTCGCCCAACTTGATTGCATCATTTTGCCAGTACTATTTTAACGATGTGTGACAGAGTTCTTGTTGAGGACACTGACAAAGCCGAAGGACTTGTCATGTTATTTGAGGCAAAGAGGAGAGGTAATGACTTTTAAAATCGCGAGGTGCTACAAGCCAGATGGCGCCAGTTGGTCCGCGTCGCTTACCCCGGCACACACAGAAGGAGAGGGACAGGCCGGCGCTCGTGGCAGAACTTGGCCAGGCGAGCCGCAAGTTCCGCTGTCAGCGAGATAGCAGCGCTCAAAGTGGGCGGCCGCTCCTCAAATATTTGTCCGCACTCTGGCCGCCTCGCCTCACAAGGGCGCGGCTGCGGTCGCATTGCTAATTAACTGAGCCAACTCCCGCCCAGTAATTACTCTGAGTATGCGACGCTCCACTCACAAGGCTGCCGGCTGGTCACACACCCTGCGGTCCGCTGCTCGCTTGGTCATTACGTTTCGTTCCCCACAAGTCTCGGCGTGTGACAGCCGCTAAGGGTTACCCGCTTCAGCCCCTTACCCGGAAGGTTCGTGTGTGCCTTCTCTTACTTGCTACCGGGATGATATTGGCTAATTTGTGGGCGTGTTCGTGTTTATCCACTTTCTTCACATTTGCTCCATCACGTTGTCTCAGTTTACTACCGTCTGTCCTTGCCGAACGAGGTGGCGTAGCTGTTACAGGCACTGGACTCATGTTCTAGAGAACATAGCTTCATATCGGTTCCCAGCCGTTCTGATTTAGATTTCCAGTAATCTACATCTACATACATACTCCGCAATCCACCATAGGGTGCGTGGCGGAGGATACCTCGTACCACAACTAGCATCTTCTCTCCCTGTTCCACTCCCAAACAGAACGAGGGAAAAATGACTGCCTATATGCCTCTGTACGAGCCCTAATCTCTCTTATCTTATCTTTGTGGTCTTTCCGCGATATGTAAGTTGACGGTAGTAAAATTGCACTCCAGTCAGCCTCAAATGCTGGTTCTCTAAATTTCCTCAGTAGCGATTCACGAAAAGAACTCCTCCTTTCCTCTAGAGACTCCCACCCGAGTTCCTGAAGCATTTCCGTAACACTCGCGTAATGATCAAACCTACCAGTAACAAATCTAGCAGCCCGCCTCTGAACTGCTTCTATGTCCTCCCTCGATCCGACCTGATAGGGATCCCAAACGCTCGAGCAGTACTCAAGAATAGGTCGTATTAGTGTTTTATAAGCGGTCTCCTTTACAGATCAACCACATATTCCCAAAATTCTACCAATGAACCGAAGACGACTATCCGCCTTCCCCACAACTGCCATTACATGCATGTCCCACTTCATATCGCTCTACAATGTTACGCCCAAATATTTAATCGACGTGACTGTGTCAAGCGCTACACTACTAATGGAGTATTCAAACATTACAGGATTCTTTTTCCTATTCATCTGCATTAATTTACAGAGTTAGCTGCCATTCTGTACACCAATCACAAATCCTGTCCAAGTCATCTTGTATCTCCTACAGTCAATCTGCATTCCATTCCGGGCTAGTAACGTTAGAAGAGTGCAGTCACTGCCTTCTTATGGCCGACAACCGTGACGTTCTGTTGGACGTATGGCGTGTATATTTGTCACGACTTCTTGTGAAATATGGTTCAGTCTTTATGTTGCTCTTGTTTAGTTCATCAATGGCTCTTGTTGAGTTTGCAAATGAAAGTGAAATTACTGTCTATTTATGTCAAAGAACAGCAATGGATCCCTGTTTGTATGGTACTCCCAGTCCATACTATACTTGTGATAAATTCGGAGGCTACTCGATGATATCGGTCAACGACCCGTTGAATGGAAAGGAAGGATGACTGGGATTTAAAGTCTCGTGGGTTCGTGTTCGTTCGACACCAAATACAAGCTCACACTGGATAAGTGTAGAAGAGGAAATAAACTTTGGCCTTTTTGCAGGAACCAGTTCATAATTCTTCGTAAGTGATCCAGGGAAACTATTGGAAACCTACGTCTCGCATGCATCGTAGACGACAATAGCCTCGCGTATTACATGGTGCCGTACTCTATTAGTTTGTGGCGTTTAAAGACTCATTTCGGCAAAATGGTTTTTAGATGGATGGAATGGTTGTAAGGTCGACAAGTATCAACTTTTGTGCAGCTTTCCATAACGTGGTTGGCACAATTAAACATGTCGATTTCTCAGAGACTCCATTTGCACTTTTTGTAGTTCGAGATTTGCTTCCCGATGTGATAGTGTTTTAAATGACTGCGCATTGATCTTAACGCATTCGGTAGGTAGATCTTCTGTTGGACTGGGCAATAGTTCACAGTTGTGGTATCTTACGTTTTTTTCATAAGCATGTTGAAACGCCCTGCTTCAATCCGCAGGACAGAACAGGTAGTTGGAATTGTGGAAAGGGACCAAAAGGGGACTCTCAGATACACTCAAACACATATAACTTTATTTAGTTGTCCAAGCGATACAGCAAAAATTTTTGGACTTAGTTATCGGCTGAATAGGCCACACTATCTTATGCCTTAAGGGTACAGCTACTTAAATTAAAAAAAAAGAGAGGCTGAAAGCTATTAACGTAAAATTCAGACTCAAAACAGAATATCTAGAATACAGAAGGCCTCACGTAAGTAAGATCTTAACTTGGCTGAAGTTCACTTCAATTTTAAAGCGGCTAAAGGCCCATTATTTAAAACCCAACTAAAAGCATACAAATTCAAACCATTGGCTATAAGCCATTAAAATACACAATCAAACACCAATAAGAAAAGGCAGTACAGCCAGCGGCGCTCAGAAGTTTCCAGGGGTCGGTCTGCGCTTGAAATATATCCGATCCTCTGGCAACCCAACCAAGAGACAGTCAACGGACCCACCGACAAGACGACTTGCTTTCCACCTGACCAGTACACAAGTAACTCCAAAGCCAAAACGTAAAAGGCGTAGCCGTCCACAACCAAGCATGCATAAGCTGTCAAAACTACACACACGCGTTGGACAGTGATAACACAGTGAGGAAAGAATACTGCCTGAATTTTACGTTAGCGGCCAGGGCAGGTGACCAGAACGCTAACTGCCACAAGGCAGAAAATTCCGCTGGTGCACTTGGGCTTTAAATAATCAAAATAAAGTTCACCGCATGGTGGCCAAACTTTCGCGAACTCGAACACTCGCTGTTGCTCATGGGAATGCCCCCAGCAGCCAACCATGAAAACCAACGGCACAGTGTGAGCAGTCTGGCTTCGGTAATTAAATCACCACTCAACTTTGATGTCCTGGGTCGGTGAGCCACGAACCCCGCAGCAATCGGAACAGCTCCCACACACTCCGACACTGCGTAGAGACCGCCAGCGGGCCCGGCCCACTGCGCCGCGCGGAGATTTCCTGGCAGATCCACACCAACCGACCGATTGCCGTACACCAACTAGCCGGAAACTGTAAGCACCAGACCAAATATAGTACAAGGTGCGAATATCGATACACACCGCTGCTGCCACACGTAGAAAGAGGAAGAATCACGGCATAACCGCAATAACCGCGGGAAACCAAACGCAGAGTAACAGTCAAGGTTTAAACCAACGCAGAAGCCGGGGCCAGCACGGCTCTCATGTGACTTTTCTTATTTTAGAATAGAGCGAGACGGTGCAGTGGTTAAGACAGGACTCTTGTTCGGATGGAGGGAGATCAAATCCCAGTCCGGACATCCAGATTTACATTTTTCGTGCTTTCTCTAAATGTATTGCGGGGGATGTGTGAATGGTCTCTTTTTACGTGGTACAACGAATTTCCTTTCCAGTGAACGGAAAAAAGTTAAATTCACAAATAATCAAAGATTTTAATATTACGTGTGTAAAACTATGCATATTTCCTTGTCACCCGTTATCAGAAACTATGATAGCAAATTTTGTGGAGGGTGATAGTCACACTCAGTTTTCGTAGCCCTGCATTTCAGCCATAGCTGTGTCTTGTGGCTCCATGGGACATCCCTTGAATTATTTTGATACGGAAATCTTGGCGATGAGGAGGTTCATTGAGATTCGATTATCAAGGAATCTTTGGAAATATATATAGCGGAACTACTTGTTGACCAGCTGGGCGGCTTTCAATTGATAAAAAGCATGTGACATGGTCTTTTCTGTGAGTTTTTCGGAATGACAAAATTTTACGCTTCTTGCCACGTTCAGCGACAGGTGAATTTATAAATTTGATCACCGTGCCCTAACTCCTCGGGCGCACAGTTCAGCAGAGAGTGTGAATGCATTGTGACCGTTATGCATGCGCCGGCGCGTCTCAAATGGGGGGAAAAGTAGACGCGGGTGGTTCCCCTGCATGTTACCGGGTGGTTTCCGATGAATGTAAGTCAAATGCCGAAACTGTGAAGTCTATTAGCATCTCACCTGATATTTGGCTGAAAGAAACTTGATACTGATCCTTATCTCGAAAAGTCCGTCTGTCCATTGGAACACAAAATGATTATTGGAAAAAAAGAAGACAGATTACGGTCATACAGCTGAGACATATGCGGATGCGTCACGAAACCAACTACTAGTATAAATGTACCCATCTATATCATTAATCTGTAGTCGTAAAATTCATCTAGAGGTGGCTGCCTGGTTGTCATATGGAAAATTAACGCAAAATGTCTACGTCTACATATATACTCCGCAAACCTGCGATGAGCACCTTGTGCCGTTGTTAATTATTGTCTTTCGCGTACTACTCGCAAACGGTGCGATAGGAAAGCGAGCGTCTAAACGATTCTTTACGCTTCCTGACTTCTTTTGTCTTCGCGGTTGTACGCGATGTGCTGTCTCTGGTAAATGACAATTTTCTAATCTTCCTCAATGGTATTTCCCGAAAAGAAAGGTTCGTCCCTCGAGGAATACACATTTGACTCTATGGAGCATCTCTGTAAGTATCTTGTGTTGATTGGAACTATCAGTAATAAATGTAGTAGAACGCCTCTGAATTGCTCCAGTTTTTTCTGTTAATCCGACCTGGTGGGAATCCGAAACAATCGAGCAGTTCTCAAGAATGGGCCGCACAGATGCTCTGTATACGGTCTCCTTTAACGATAGATTAGACTTTCCTAGAATTATCCCAATAAACCGAGATGTAGCATTTGGCTTTCCTACGACCGAACTTACGTCCTCGATCCACTGCTGGAGCTTTGCAACATATAATAGTGGGGTTTAGTGAAATGCGGTGGCAGAAATAACAGGACTTATGGTCAGGTCGTTACGGGGTTATAAACATAAGATTAAATAGCAGTAATGCAGGGGTGGGCCGAATAATGAATAAGAAAATACGAATGTGGGTAAGCTACTACGAACAGAATAGTGAACGCATTGTCGTAGCCAAGACAGACACAAAGTCGACACTTATTAAAGTAGTATGAGTTCATACGCCAACTACCTCCACAGATTCTGAAGAAACTGAATGAATGTATGATGAGACAAAGAAGACGAAAATTGGTGGTGGGTGACTGGATTAGGTTGTATGAAAATGAAAGGAAGGAAAAATAGTGGGAGAACATGGACTGAGGGAAAGGAATGAAAGTGGAAGCTGCCTGGTAGAATTCTGCACAGAGCATAAATTAATCGTCGCTAACGCCTGATTTAATAATTATGAAAGAAGGTTGTATACGAGGAAGAAACCTGAGGACACCGGATGGTTTCAGACTGATTTTACCCATATTTTAGACTCCAAAACATTTACACTGGCAGATGTAGAGTCTGACATAAGTTAATGGTTATTAAATGTAGATTAAAACTGAATAAATTGCGAAAAGGTAGGAATTTAAGCAGATAGGATCCGGATAAACTGAAACAACTAGAGATTTTTGAATGTTCCAGAGCGAGCGTTTAGCAACTTTGTACTGAAACAGGGGAAAGGAATGCGATAGAAGTGGAATGGGGAACCTTGAGAGATGAAGTAGGGAAGGCAGCAGAGGCCCACATTAGAAGTCATTGGATAACACAGGAGATATTGAATTCAGCTGGAGAAAGGAAGAAACATATAAATGTAACAATTAAACCACGCAATAGCGAAAACAGACATCTAAAAATTAGATTAACGAAAAGCGCAAAGTACTTAAGCAAGAATAGCTAGGGAGCAAATGCTAGATTGTAGAGGCATGCTTAACTAGGGGCAGGCTGGAAGCTGCCTACAAGAAAATTAGAGAGACGTTGGAAGAAAAGAGCAGCAGTTGTGTGAATATCAAAAACCCAGATCGCATGCCAGTACTAAGCAAAGACGGGGAAGCTGAAAGGAGTATATAGACGGTCTGCACAAGGGAGATGAAGCTGGACGCAGTGTTATAGAAATGGAAGTAGATGAAGATAAGATAGGAGGTATGATACTGCAAGTAGAATATGCAAAGCACTGAAAGACTTAAGTAGAGCCTGCCGGCGTGGCCGTGCGGTTCTAAGCGCTTCAGTTTGGAACCGTGTGACCGCTACGGTCGCAGGTTCGAATCCTGCCTCGGGCATGGATGTGTGTGATGTCCTTAGGTTAGTTAGGTTTAAGTAGTTCTAAGTTCTAGGGGACTGATGACCACAGAAGTTAAGTCCCATAGTGCTCAGAGCCATTTGAACCAACTTAAGTAGAAAGAAAGGCTCTAAAGCAGACGAGGTACCCTCAAAGTTATTGACATCCTTAGGAGACCCAACCATGGCAAAATTATTTCACCTGGTGTGCGAAATATCGTCACACTTCAAGAAGAATGTGATAATTCCTATTACAAAGAAGACAGGAGCTGGCAGGTATAAATACTACCAAAACTGTCAGTTGGGTAAATCATGGTTGCAAAATATTGACATGAATTGTTTCCAGAAGAATGGAGGAAACTGATAGAAGCCAACATTGAGGGAGACCAGTTTGGTCCCCGGGAAATACAATGCGATGCAACACTGAGCGTACGACTTATCCTAGAAGAAATTGAGAGATGCAACTTACGTTCATAGCATCTATAGTTTTAGAGAAAGTTTTGACACATGTTGACACTCTTTGAAATTTTGAAGGTAGCAAGGATTAAATGCAGAGAGTGAAAAGTTATTTACAGCTTGTATAGAAACCTGAGTGCATTTATAAGAGTCGAAGGAAGTGAAAGGGAAGCCTTAGTTGGGAAGGTAATGATAAGGTTGTAGCCTATATCCAATGTTATTCAATTTGTACATTGAAGAAGCAGTGAAGCAAACCAAGGAGAGATCTGGAAAAGCATTAAAATTCAGGGAGAAGAAATAAAAACTTCAACGTTTGCTAATGACAGTGTAATTCTGACAGAGACAGAAAAGGAGTTGGAAGAGCAGTTGAATGGAATAGACAGTGCTAACACAGTACGGAATAGTATGGGTAGAAGTTATAAAATTTTATTAAAACTCACTGACATTGCCCCAGGCAAACTCAAGCCATGCCAGAGACAGAGGTGGCAGTAGGAAGCGGGCAGTATGTTACAACCTCAGTCAGATCGACAACACATTACAACACTATCTGCTGAGGAGTACATGCTTTCAGCAGAAGAGAGACTTCGACAGAAGACCAAAGGAAGTGAGATAGGCATATTTGTTAGCTTGTAAGGCATGTTGCAAGGAACCCCGCCTCACTGACAAGACCACACAGCGAGGAACTGACACAGCAGCCTGTTAAGTGGATATAGCAGAATAAGGAGGACACATGCGGTCATTATGAATTAGCCTTATGTCCTAGCCTCACTCTTACTCCCTTTAAACACTCCAGCTCTCCAGCTCTCGTCATGAGTTGATCATTGGGATCGATCCACTTGATTCCATAATTATTATACTATAGTGAATCTATGTCCTAGATACTCCAGCACAGTCTGTAAACTAGCGAAAGATGTACTCGAGATGATGATCTACACCTGGTCTACTTCATGCTGCTCGCTGCCTACCATCTACTGATGGACAAACTGACTGTCTTCCGACAACGCCACATCGCAGGATGCTGCCAGCACACAGAAGCCAGCAACAGAGCCACTTGAGGTTCACGTACCTGTTCAATACATAGGCACCTCCGGGTACTGAAGCCTACCAGGGGTAGGGAGGAGATCAACCAACCACATGACCTCTGACACGAGGTACATCGCAGATGTTTCATCAGGGGTCGTAGTAGAATGTGGAATGGGACTGAGGACGCTCCAACATTTAGCTTTAGACCACGCTGGACAATGGCCGCACCAACTCGCTGGCAAGCCGCCGTGGCACGAGGGTCACTAAAACTCACATGGGCGTGTAGCCGTGGAGTTGACTGGACAAACTACAGTTGGAATCCAAGATGCAGCTGAATAAGCAATAGCCAAGACTGGTACGCATAAACGACGACGTGGAGCCGTTGAGAATAAATGACTGAATTCTAATAATGTTTTATTAGCGTCGTTGATGCTTCACAGGTTCTCAATAGCTATCATGATTTCACGCAGAGGTCTTTCTGCTTGGCCCTCTGGAGAGTTGAAAAATTTTTGTGAGATGAACTTTAACAAAAGCAAAGCAAGGGTAATTGAATATAGTCGAAATTCATTCATGCTCATAAATTAAGCATAATGCTAATATATGGTGAAACAACACTCTGGTGGGCAGTTTACGGGTTTAATTCACCTCGAGGTATGACTATGCGGTGCATTTGACCTGCGGTCGTCGCACGGTGGCGCTGGCAGCAGTCCACATACACAGAGGTGTGTTGGTCCATGTCAGAGTACGGTGCAGCGAGTAAGTGCGCAGACGTTTTCAGACATTCTAATGGTGACTGTGAGTTGAAAACGGTTCAAAGAACACATATCGATGACGTTATGAGGGTACAGTACGGGACGTCCACAGTGTACAGCACCATAAGAAGACGGGTATCTCACCATCAATGCCCGTAGACGGCCACGGAGTACTGCAGGTAGCCTTGCTTGGGACCTTACTGCAGCCACTGGAACGGTTTTCTCCAGACACACAGTCTACAGACGACTGAACAGACATGGTTCATTCGCCTAGAGACCTGCAAGGTGCATTCCACTGACCCCTGGTCAGAGGAGAGCCCGTAAAGCCTGGTGTCAAGAACACAGTACATGGTCATTGGAACAGTGGTCCCAGGTTATGTTCACGGACGAGTCAGAGTATAGTCTCAACAGTGCTTCTCGCCGGGTTCTCACCTGGCGTGAACCAGGAACCAAATACCGGCCCGTTAATGTCCTTGAAAGGGACCTGTATGGAGTCCGTGGTTTGATGGTGTGGGGTGGGATTATGATTGGTGCACGCACACCCCTGCATGTCTTTGACAGAGGTACTGTAACAGGTCAGGTGTATCGGGACGTCATTTTGCACCAGTGTGTCTGCC
Source organism: Schistocerca cancellata (assembly GCF_023864275.1). Classification (NCBI taxonomy): domain Eukaryota; kingdom Metazoa; phylum Arthropoda; class Insecta; order Orthoptera; family Acrididae; genus Schistocerca; species Schistocerca cancellata. The sequence continues at coordinate 761,675,912 of NC_064627.1, forward strand.
TTTTCAAGGGTGCAGTGAGTCCCACCTTCCTCCAGATGGATGGTAACGCACGGTCCCACCGAGCTGCCATCGTGGAGGAGTACCATGAAACAGAAGATATTAGACGAATGGAGTGGCCTGCCTGTTCTCCAGACCTAAACCCTATCGAGCACGTCTGGGATGCTCTCGGTCGACGTATCGCTGCAGGTCTTTACACCCCTAGGACACTTCAGGAGCTTCGACAGGCACTGGTGCAAGAATGGGAGGCTATACCACAGCAGCTGCTCGACCACCTGATCCAGAGTATGCCAACCCGTTGTGCGGCCTGTGTACGTGTGCATGGTGATCATATCCCACATTGATGTCGGGGAACATGCGCAGGAAACTGGCGTTTTGTAGCACATGTGTTTAGGGACGGTTTTCTCAACTTATCACCAATACGGTGGACTTACATATCTGTGTCGTGTGTGGTCCCTATACGCCTATGCTATTAGCGCCAGTTTTGTGTAGTGCCACGTTGTGTGACACCACATTCTGCAATTATCCTTAGTTTATGAGCATGAGCGTAACTCTGGCCATGCTGAAGGATTTGGATTAGGAAATGAGACAGTGAAAGTACCAGATGAGTTTTGTTATTTGTTTAGCAAAACTTCTGATGATGGCTGAAATGGAAAGAATATAAATTGGAGACAGTTAGTATCAAGAAAAACATTTCTGAAAAAGGGGAAGTCGTTAACATCTAATAAATATCAGTTTAAGTGTTAGGGAGTCTTTTCTCAAGGTATTTATATGGAGTGTAAACTTGTACGGAAGTGAACCATGGATGATAAGTAATTCAGACAAGAAAAGAATGGAAGTGTTTGAAACGTGGTTCTGCAGAAGAATACTGAAGATCAGATAAGCAGATGGTAAAACAAATGAAGAGGTACTGAATCGAATCAGGGGAAAAAAAAAGAAATTTATGACACAGATTGACTAAGAGAAGAAATCAGCTAGGAAGTGTGCTGAGGCTTCAGAGAATTGTCAGCTTGGTAATGGAAGGAAGTGTGGGGTTAATAGTTGATGGTAGAGACCAAGACTGAAGTACAGTACGCAGGATTATCTGGATGTAGGCTACAGTAATTACACAGAACTGAAGAGGCTTGCAAAGGATAGACTAGCAGGAGAGCTGCATCAAGACCGTAGCCAAAAGGGGGGAGGGGATCTCCAGGGGGTCCAGACCTGCCCTATCACCAGAATGAAATTATTCATGAGCTAGTTGCTGTTTAGTGAAATTGAAACATATTTTGATTTTCAATCATACGATGAGAAAGATTAATCAATATCGACAGCCATCTAGGCCAACGATAGATTTAAACTATTTATACATCCATAGTACTATCGGCTATCGCCCATCTTGTTTGAGCACAGCTATTGTTTTGTTAGTTAGCTTAATTCTTACTTGAATTCTTAGTTGAATTTAATGTAAGCCCTACCGTTTATTGTTTTTGTACTGTATGATGTTGTGATACTTCCTATTTGTGGTTAAGTTTGTAACGAGAAAGAAGAGTAAAATGATTTTCATTCATTCGCTTGCATATGGTAAGTACCCCCCCCCCCCCCCCCCCCCCCCCATGAACCATGGACCTTGCCATTGGTGGGGAGGCTTGCGTGCCTTAACGATACAGATAACCGTACCGTAGGTGCAACCACAACGGAGGGATATCTGTTGAGAGGCCAGACAAACGTGTGGTTCCTGAAGAGGGGCAGCAGCCTTTTCAGTAGTTGCAGGGGCAACAGTCTGGATGATTGACTGATCTGGCCTTGTAACACTAACCAAAATGGCCTTGCTGTTCTGGTACTGCGAACGGCTGAAAGCAAGGGGAAACTACAGCCGTAATTTTTCCCGAGGGCATGCAGCTCTACTGTATGCTTAAATGATGATGGCGTCCTCTTGGGTAAAATATTCCGAAGGTAAAATAGTCCCCCATTCGGATCTCCGGGCGGGGACTACTCAGGAGGACGTCGTTATCAGGAGAAAGAAAACTGGCGTTCTACGGATCGGAGCGTGGAATGTCAGATCCCTTAATCAGGCAGGTAGGTTAGAAAAATTAAAAAGAGAAATGGATAGGTTAAAGTTAGATATAGTGGGAATTAGTGAAGTTCGGTGGCAGGAGGAACAAGACTTCTGGTCAGGTGAATACAGGGTTGTAAATACAAAATCAAATAGGGGTAATGCAGGAGTAGGTTTAATAATGAATAAAAAAATAGGTGTACGGGTAAGCTTCTACAAACAGCATAGTGAACGCATTATTGTGGCCAAGATAGACACGAAGCCCACGCCTACTACAGTAGTACAAGTTTATATGCCAACTAGCTCTGCAGATGACGAAGAAATTGATGAAATGTATGATGAGATAAAAGAAATCATTCAGATAGTGAAGGGAGACGAAAATTTAATAGTCATGGGTGACTGGAATTCATCAGTAGGAAAAGGGAGAGAAGGAAACATAGTAGATGAAAATGGATTGGGGCTAAGAAATGAAAGAGGAAGCCGCCTGGTAGAATTTTGCGCAGAGCATAACTTAATCATAGCTAATACTTGGTTTAAGAATCATGAAAGAAGGTTGTATACATGGAAGAACCCTAGAGATACTAAAAGGTATCAGATAGATTATATAATGGTAAGACAGAGATTTAGGAACCAGGTTTTAAATTGTAAGACATTTCCAGGGGCGGATGTGGACTCTGACCACAATCTATTGGTTATGAACTGTAGATTAAAACTGAAGAAACTGCAAAAAGGTGGGAATTAAAGGAGATGGGACCTGGATAGCTGAAAGAATCAGAGATTGTACAGAGTTTCAGGAAGAGCGTAAGGGAACAATTGACAGGAATGGGGGAAAGAAATACAGTAGAAGAAGAATGGGTAGCTTTGAGGGATGAAATAGTGAAGGCAGCAGAGGATCAAATATGTAAAAAGGCGAGGGCTAGTAGAAACCCTTGGGTAACAGAAGAAATATTGAATTTAATTGATGAAAGGAGAAAATATAAAAATGCAGTAAATGAAGCAGGCAAAAAGGAATACAAACGTCTCAAAAATAATATCGACAGGAAGTGCAAAATGGCTAAGCAGGGATGGCTAGAGGACAAATGTAAGGATGTAGAGGCTTATCTCACTAATATTATGGAAATGGAGGAGAATGTAGATGAAGATGAAATGGGAGATATGATATTGCGTGAAGAGTTTGACAGAGCACTGAAAGGCCCCCGGAGTAGACAACGTTCCATTAGAACTACTGACAACCTTGGGAGAGCCAGTCCTGACAAAACTCTACCATCTGGTGAGCAAGATGTATGAGACCGGTGAAATACCCTCAGGCTTCAAGAAGAATATAATAATCCCAGTCCCAAAGAAAGCAGGTGTTGACAGATGTGAAAATTACCGAACTATTAGTTTAATAAGTCACAGCTGCAAAATACTAACGCGAATTCTTTACAGACGAATGGAAAAACTGGTACAAGCCGACCTCGGGGAAGATCAGTTAGGATTCCGTAGAAATGTTGGAACACGTGAGGCAATACTGACCCTACGACTTATCTTAGAAGAAAGATTAAGGAAAGGCAAACCTACATTTCTAGTATTTGTAGACTTAGAGGAAGCTTTTGACAATGTTGATTGGAATACTCTTTCAAATTATGAAGGTGGCAGGGGTAAAATACAGGGAGCGAAAGGCTATTTACAATTTGTACAGAAAGCAGATGGCAGTTATAAGAGTCGAGGGCTATGAAAGGGAAGCAGTGGTTGGGAAGGGAGTGAGACAGGGTTGTAGCCTATCCCCGATGTTATTCAATCTGTATATTGAGCAAGCGATAAAGGAAAGAAAGGAAAAGTTCGGAGTAGGTATTAAAATCCACGGAGAAGAAATAAAAACTTTGAGGTTCGCCGATGACATTGTAATTCTGTCAGAGACAGCAAAGGACTTGGAAGAGCAGTTGAACGGAATGGACAGTGTCTTGAAAGGAGTGTATAAGATGAACATCAACAAAAGCAAAACGAGGATAATGGAATGTAGTCGAATTAAATCGGGTGATGCTGAGGGAATTAGATTAGGAAATGAGACACTTAAAGTAGTAAAGGAGTTTTGCTATTTGGGGAGCAAAATAACTGATGATGGTCGAAGTAGAGAGGATATAAAATGTAGACTGGCAATGGCAAGGAAAGCGTTTCTGAAGAAGAAAAAATTTTTAACATCAAGTATAGATTTAAATGTCAGGAAGTCGTTTCTGAAAGTATTTGTATGGAGTATGGAAGTGAAACGTGGACGATAAATAGCTTAGACAAGAAGAGAATAGAAGCTTTTGAAATGTGGTGCTACAGAAGAATGCTGAAGATTAGATGGGTAGATCATATAACTAATGAGGAGGTATTGAATAGAATTGGGGAGAAGAGGAGCTTGTGGCACAACTTGACTAGAAGAAGGGATCGGTTGGTAGGACATGTTGTGAGACATCGAGGGATCACCAATTTAGTATTGGAGGGCAGCGTGGAGGGTAAAAATCGTAGAGGGAGACCAAGAGATGAATACACTAAGCAGATTCTGAAGGATGTAGGCTGCAGTAGGTACTGGGAGATGAAGAAGCTTGCACAGGATAGAGTAGCATGGAGAGCTGCATCAAAGTTAAAAGTATTTATGCACTACAATAATAGTCCAGTTACCTATCTACAGCAGATTATTGTCACAATGCTGCGGCGCGGTAAATATCTTTATAAATAACATTTAATTAAAATCAGTGCATAAAAATACACTTGGATTTGCCTGTGTCGTTGATCAACAAAAATATCGCCCAAACGGCGGTGGTTGCTTTGCTTTACATAAAGTTTACTCAATATTGTATCCTTAGTAGGCCAGAGGACAAAATATCGCCCAATGTGGTCGCCTGCGTGGTACTCAATTATGAAAACCAGTTCCGATATTAAATGATGGGGAGTGGTTTGTGGAAAGCGGAAGGGGTATGGTATTACAGCACATTATATATTTCGTTCGTTTCTGAAAGATTTTTTTCACCGGGCTAGTTCAATTCGTGCCGAACCTACTTTCCTCTACATCGGTCCCTCCCTCTTTCGTACAAAATTTATTTTCGCCCTCGCGATACTAATATAACTAAAGTCAGCATTTCCACGCTCAATTAAATCGTAAAGTATGCAGGCATTCATGCACTATCAGATTACTAGACATGCAAAATTAAAGGAAAAACATGCAATGTCAAAATTCAGTCTCTTGTAGTGATTCATTTTATTTTATTTTAAAACTACGTACAACAACCAATTTTCCCAAATTCTTCCCCTGCTTTGGGAAAATCTGCCTGCTGGGCCGCTGAACTAGCAATCCCTGGATTCGGGAGACAATGTGGTTTGAGTGCATCCTCTAATAATCGTGGAAATGGTTTTCTGTGGTTTCCCATTTTCAATTTAGGCAAATGCCGGGGTTGATACCTTACCATAGGCCACAGCTAATTCCGTTTGAATACCTTCTTTTCCTGAAAGATTCCAGTTCCCTAAAGATGCAGCCCCTTTGCTCAAATGAAAAGAGCTACATCGAAGGCGAGCCGAACATCTATTTGGAGACTCCCGGTACTAAAAGCCGTATGATAAATAAATAATAATCGAAGTTCTCTTCACTATGCTCAAGCACTTGTCTACCGGGACGTTCTTTAATGCAGAAAATGATATTTCAGATATTGGAGGAAATGTGAGATGCATACTTAAATGAGGAAATCTGGGAAAGTATAAAGCTGAATAACTCCACATCCTTTGCATTTTCGCCACCAAAAATTATTCTAGATTGTCTGTCGACCAAACATCTCTTCATTTCAAAAGCCCTACCGGTAATAATCACGGTGTCCCAAAAAATTTGCACTCGTCAGTTCGTCAGCTCAAATCTAGACTGAAGGAAGAAGAGTGTAAAATACCCTTGGAGAGTGAAGGGAAATTGGCCATGACTGCTTCTTAGTGGTTTGCTAAAATACAGCTCTCCTAGGTAAGGAGATTACATCTCCACTTTATGAAAACCTGACATCGTTGTCGAATAAAATGACTTATCTTTCTTTATGCAAATTTTAAGAATAAATGAAAAACACAAGGATCTTTAAGGTCCTCTTTAACTAATCAGACCCTCCACCCCACTTTGACGAAGTCCTGGCTACGTCCTTGGCTGCATCAAAGTAGACTTTGGACTGAAGACCGCAACAGTACGTTATAACCCTTCACTTAGATGTTGAATCGCGTGACTGTGTCAGGCAGTGCCCTACTAATACTTTATTCGAACATTAAAGGTTTTTTGCGTATGCATTTGCATTAAATTACATATTTCCACATTTAGGGTGCTGAGGGTATTAGATTAGGAAATGAGACACCTGAAGTAAAGGAGTTTTGCTATTTGGGGAGCAAAATAACTGATTATGGTCGAAGTAGAGAGGGTATAAAATGTAGACTGGCAATGGCAAGGAAAGCGTTTCTGCAGAAGAGAAATTTGTTAACATCGAGTATAGATTTAACTGTCAGGAAGTCGTTTCTGAAAGTATTTGTATGGCGTGTAGCCAAGTATGGAAGTGAAACATGGACGATAAATAGTTTGTACAAGAAGAGAATAGAAGTTTTCGAAATGTGGTTTTACAGAAGAATGCTGAAGATTAGATGGGTAGATCATATAACTAATGAGGAGGTATTGAACAGAATTGGGGAGAAGAGGAGTTTGTGGCACAATTTGACTAGAAGAAGGGCTCGGTTGGTAGGACATGTTCTGAGGCATCAAGTGATGTCCAGTTTAGTATTGGAAGGCAGCGTGGTTGGTAAAAATCATATTGGGAGAAATGGTTCAAATGTCTCTGAGCACTATGGCACTTAACTTCTAAGGTCATCAGTGCCGTAGAACTTAGAACTACTTTAACCTAAGTAACAGACCGTAGCGCTCGCGCGGTTCCAGACTGTAGCGCCTAGAACTGCTCGGCCACCCCGGCCGGCATATAGGGAGACCAAGAGAGGAATACGCTAAACAGATTCAGAAGGATGTAGGTTGCAGTAGGTACTGGGAGATGAAGAAGCTTGCACAGGATAGAGTAGCATGGAGAGCTGCAAGATACCAGTCTCAGGACTGAAGACCACAACAACAACAACATATAAGGACGTCACCTGTCCTTTTTTTCAGTCGCTAAAACTACGCTCCGACGCCCAGGCAATACCCAGTGACGGCAGAATTACTATTTTGGCTGCGACATCACTGAGCTTTCCTCCCTGAACGCCTTTGCACATCATCGGTACTGTGATGCCATTGACTTCATCCACTGTGGTGGCAGCCACGGCCGGCCGGAGTGGGAGAGCGGTTCTAAGCGCTACAGTCTGGAACCGCGCGACCGCTACGGTCGCAGGTTCGAATCCTGCCTCGGGCATGGATGTGTGTGATGTTCTTAGGTTAGTTAGGTCTAAGTAGTTCTAAGTTCTAGGGGACTGATGATCTCACAAGGGAACCTCCCCATCGCACCCCCCTCAGATTTAGCTGTAAGTTGGCACAGTGGATAGGCCTTGAAAAACTGAACACAGATCAGTCGAGAAAACAGGAAAAAGTTGTGCGGAACTAAGAAAAAAATAAGCAAAATATACAAACTTAGTAGTCCCTGCGCAAGATAGGCAACATCAAGGTTAGTATGAGCTCAGGAGCGCCGTGGTCCCGTGGTTAGCGTGAGCACCTGCGAAGCGTGAGGTTCTTCCTGTTATCTTGATTGATCTGTGTTCAGTTTTTCAAGGCCTATCCACTGTGCCAACTTATAACTAAATCTGAGGGGGGTGCGATGGGGAGGTTCCCTTGTCAAAAGTTAAGTGTCATAGTGCTCAGAGCCATTTGAACCATTTTGACAGTCACGGAAGGGGAATGTATTCAGCATGGGGAGCATGTTGCCAGCTCGAACGGCAGCAGCAGCAGCGGCGGAGTTTTCCGCCGCGCCGGCCCGGCTCGTGGCCAATATTTCAGAGCGGCAGGGTGCAGGACGGTGCGTGTGTGCGCTGGCGGGCTGCCTGCCACGGGCAAGGCCTCCGCGCTGCTGACCGGCCGGGCCCTCTGATTTAGGGCGCGCACAGTAGTTTAGCCGCTCGAGCGCCGCCGCCAGGCCACTTGCTGGCGGTCTCGTTGGCCCGACTCCAGTCGCTCAGGCGTTAGCCCTAAACTCTGAAAAATGACCACCGCACATCGCCCACTGGGTGTTACACAAACGCTTCCCAGTCTTTCCTTTTTTTTAAAAATTTTCTTCCGTGCTCAGGTTTCTCGCAGTTGCAGTGGTGTTTATACGAATGTGGCTAACTGGGCACTTCCTTCACCTATACGTTTCAGTCACGCGACGTCCAAAAGTCTGTGAATTTCTTACGGGACGATAAAGTAGCCTACAAAGACAACATCCACTAGAATTTCCTTATGTTACATTTACCTGACCCGCTTAGGGGGGCTAGGACGTCAGACGGGCCGACTTGGAGCAGGAGAGGCACCACAGGACATTTTAATTTCCACTGTCCATACTTTTACAAATAAATTCATAAAATTTTGCCAGCATGACCAGAAAGGATTCAGGTTTCATACTCATAGCAGTGGAAGTTCAAAAAAGTAACAAAATAAATTTTTTTAACATATGAAATTTCATCATTTTTTCACTTACTATTGGCTGCATTTGCACAGCATGCAAACCATACTTAAGGGTGTATGAAACTCTAGAATTTATTTAATTTATGAGAAACTGAATGAGCTGTTACATTTTAAACTTCACGTTTAGAAAAAAAACCTCAAATTTTATAATTAATTATCTCACTTTTTACCACTGTTTTTAATACACTCCTGGAAATGGAAAAAAGAACACATTGACACCGGTGTGTCAGACCCACCATACTTGCTCCGGACACTGCGGGAGGGCTGTACAAGCAATGATCACACGCACGGCACAGCGGACACACCAGGAACCGCGGTGTTGGCCGTCGAATGGCGCTAGCTGCGCAGCATTTGTGCACCGCCGCCGTCAGTGTCAGCCAGTTTGCCGTGGCATACGGAGCTCCATCGCAGTCTTTAACACTGGTAGCATGCCGCGACAGCGTGGACGTGAACCGTATGTGCCGTTGACGGACTTTGAGCGAGGGCGTATAGTGGGCATGCGGGAGGCCAGGTGGACGTACCGCCGAATTGCTCAACACGTGGGGCGTGAGGTCTCCACAGTACATCGATGTTGTCGCCAGTGGTCGGCGGAAGGTGCACGTGCCCGTCGACCTGGGACCGGACCGCAGCGACGCACGGATGCACGCCAAGACCGTAGGATCCTACGCAGTGCCGTAGGGGACCGCACCGCCACTTCCCAGCAAATTAGGGACACTGTTGCTCCTGGGGTATCGGCGAGGACCATTCGCAACCGTCTCCATGAAGCTGGGCTACGGTCCCGCACACCGTTAGGCCGTCTTCCGCTCACGCCCCAACATCGTGCAGCCCGCCTCCAGTGGTGTCGCGACAGGCGTGAATGGAGGGACGAATGGAGACGTGTCGTCTTCAGCGATGAGAGTCGCTTCTGCCTTGGTGCCAATGATGGTCGTATGCGTGTTTGGCGCCGTGCAGGTGAGCGCCACAATCAGGACTGCATACGACCGAGGCACACAGGGCCAACACCCGGCATCATGGTGTGGGGAGCGATCTCCTACACTGGCCGTACACCACTGGTGATCGTCGAGGGGACACTGAATAGTGCACGGTACATCCAAACCGTCATCGAACCCATCGTTCTACCATTCCTAGACCGGCAAGGGAACTTGCTGTTTCAACAGGACAATGCACGTCCGCATGTATCCCGTGCCACCCAACGTGCTCTAGAAGGTGTAAGTCAACTACCCTGGCCAGCAAGATCTCCGGATCTGTCCCCCATTGAGCATGTTTGGGACTGGATGGAGCGTCGTCTCACGCGGTCTGCACGTCCAGCACGAACGTTGGTCCAACTGAGGCGCCAGGTGGAAATGGCATGGCAAGCCGTTCCACAGGACTACATCCAGCATCTCTACGATCGTCTCCATGGGAGAATAGCAGGCTGCATTGCTGCGAAAGGTGGATATACACTGTACTAGTGCCGACATTGTGCATGCTCTGTTGCCTGTGTCTATGTGCCTGTGGTTCTGTCAGTGTGATCATGTGATGTATCTGACCCCAGGGATGTGTCAATAAAGTTTCCCCTTCCTGGGACAATGAATTCACGGTGTTCTTATTTCAATTTCCAGGAGTGTAGATTTGGAAAATTCTAGAGTTTCGTACACCTGTAAGTATGGTTTGTATGCTGTGCAAAATTTATCGAAGAATCTCTCTTACTTATGAAGAAAAGTGTACCTATAGCAACAAATGGAGCCAATAGTAAGTGAAAAAATGATGAAATTTCACATATTAAAAAAATTTATTTTGTTGCTTTTTTGAACTTCCACTGCTATGAGTATGAATCCTAAGTCCTTCCTGGTCATGCTGGAAAAGTTTTATGAATTTATTTGTAAAAGTATAGACAGTGGAAATTAAAATGTCCTGTGGTGCCTCTCCTGCTCCAAGTCAGCCCATCTGACGTCCTACCCCCCTCAAAATACGAGAGGCTTTCGATGAGTAATGCAACATATTTTCCTTCTGTAAGCAGGTTGGCTTTAGGTTGGTTGGTTGGTTGTTTTGGGGAAGGAGACCAGACAGCGTGGTCATCGGTCTCATCGGATTAGGGAAGGATGAGGAAGGAAGTTCGCCGTGCCCTTTAAGAGGAACCATCCCAGCATTTGCCTGGAGTGATTTAGGGAAATCACGGAAAATCTAAATCAGGATGGCCGGACGCGGGATTGAACCGTCGTCCTCCCAAATGCGAGTCCAGTGTCTAACCACTGCGCCACCTCGCTCGGTGGTTGGCTTTATTCAGGATCCCAATACACCATATTTTCCCCCACTCTTTTGGTTACGTACTCTCCGTTCAAAGCGATGACTTATGCCACCTTACTGGCAGGACCACTATGCCCACATTGTATCAACCTACTATTCGACGTAGGAGCCAACGCTTTGCTGCCATGACCATCATCATCCAGTTACTGCTCCCCGCAGGGTGCATCCTTCAGGAGCTTTTGTCACTTATCACCTGGTTTACCTCTGGCAATGAACAACTAAGGTGAAAAGTGCGTAGTTTCACCCCGTGGTTCGGAGTCAACGTTTTAAACGGTGGGTCCTCTTATAACTGTCTTACAACATATCACTAGTGATTTCAGCATACATCAAGGGGTCGGCGTTGAATTCGTGGGCACTGAGTCCGAAATAAGGAAGAATGAACAAAGAAAATCTACAACAAAGGAAATACCAAAATAAAATGAAATTAGTTTTAAGTGACACTGTCGGTGTTTTTATCCGGTGGCCGGTTGCCACTAGAACTCAGAATATCTATTCATATTTGTGCAAATTCCATGTATGTCTTCGGTGGCTATATTTCTCAGCACTGGAACAGTCACTTTTATCTGAACCTGTCAATATCCTTCTCAACGTCAGTGGTACCATTGAAGGGATTCTTCCTCTTCGTTTACTGTGATTCATTTTAGTCATAACGGTAGTCCCTCTATCCTTTATGAAGCTGAAATGATCTTCAGAAAGTATTTTTCCACTGCAGTTTTAATTGTTCTTCAGACTGTTAATATCATCGAGGCTTACAATACCAAGTGTTCGGTACTGCGTACAGTTATCTGCCGACGATTATCTTGTACGACGAGTGCGATTAAACACTTTCAAAAATTCTGTTAATCCTGGACGTTGTCATACTGTAATACCAGGATCATGTCAAAGAAAGCTTAAATGTTGTCGATATGGTTTCCAATCATTCAGCACAGAAACGTTCGTTGTTTAGTGCTTGGATTTCACCTTTCCCAGAAAAATTCTGTCGCCTACATTTACGTAATTTCCTTCGGATAACCCTGAATAAGTGAAATACAAGTTAGTTTAATTTGTTCTAATAGCTGCTGTCTTGACTGGATGATATACGTGCCGAAAAATAATAATATCAGTAGTGATAATTAGAACAATATAATGAAACAGAAGCCTAGATGTTCTTAGAACTTTCCGAAACCAGATAGCAGCGCAGTCCTTTCTGAAATGTCACTAGCGTTGGTGCTAGTTTTTATTTTTGCATCACCACTTTATCTCTGAGTATTAATGCTATAGTTCACCCTGTCAGTAATGCGAGACAAATATTTTGTCCATTCATTTGAGTGTGACTTCTGCTTTGTCAATAATCCGAATTCATTACTTATTCTGCAGCTTCGCTAATGAGAGTTGTCAGTGAACATTAACATTATCTCTCCTTCGCACTTTCACTATTGTTAAGATGAACTTTTAATTCACTCGCTTCATTACTTCTTAAAAATATGCAATAACCAGTAGCTGCACTCCTGAATTACTCTCTTTTCAGTAAGCCCTTAATTTTTTACATCTTCATTGCTATCACTCGTGTTAATGTGGGAATCACTTTCTTTGCAGGTACAATAGCTGTCATATCTTGATACTTTCAAAAATTTTAATTTACAATACACTATTACAGAAATTGTTTATTTACGTCTGCTGTAAGTTATATGCGCTCGTCCTACTTTTTTATGATCGTGTATGTTATCAATGCACAACAGTTATAGTCAGCCAATAATTTGAGCTCTATGAAGAAGTAGTGTCACAAAAACCTGATAAATATCGTATTCTGAGAGGTGTTCTTTTTTTAATTGCTTTCTCCCAGAAATCGTATGTTTGTCAGTGAAAAGGCCTTTTTAATGGACGTCGCTTATATGAATTGGAAATTAATATAGTATTAGGAAATGAAAACTGAACATACTATACCATGTTTTTTCACATATTATACATATTGTACACTATCATAATCACTAGGCTATGTAAATGTGAAAGGATTGTCAGACAGTAACAGTATCTTGAGCTGTCACCGCTAGCTACAACATTGTTCTACATTCGTGTACAGAGACGTGTGGGGAAACTATTTTGGGAGCTAGTATACCACACTACTTCTACCAGTTATAGTGACTGTATAAGGGACGTTGTCGGCCATACCAGACACTGTCGCAGCATATCCCACACATGCTTAACAGATGGTACGATGGTGTGATGGAAAGTAAAGCGTCCGAATTTTTTATCTGAAAAGTCTTAGACGTTTTTTAATTGAAACAAACAATATTAACATTTTACGTATTTATTCTTAATTTCTACATATTTATTTCTCAACAGTCGTCTTGGCGATGAACACATTTCTCCCATTTTCACGTTTTATTGATACTATCACTGTAGAATATATGACTTTGTTGACGGAACCACAACCCCAACTCTGCTTGCACAGTTTCATCACCATAAAAATTAAGTTCTCGAAGGTGTTTTTTTAAGTTTTTGAAACAGATGCAAATCAGATTGGATCACGTTGAGGTTAGCAGCACTGTTGCCTTCATTAGGAACTGAACAACCCAATGTCGCACGTTACTTATGTCGATACAATCATCAGCGTACAAAACTTTCATTATTCTATGGATTTCAATTGGATTACGTTTTCGGCGGTTAGAAACTCGATACAGCACACTATTTCTCACACGCAACGTAGGTAAGTTACATACCACCCTGTTACACGCAACATTTCGGAGCCCTCTAGCGGCGGAAGTTGTAACTTCCGTAAGCAATGCGAGGAAGTTTACTGAGTAACATGCATGACATGTGACTTCTCAATCGATGTCGAGAACAGCATAAAAAGTTCGGAAGCATTACTTTTCACACGCCCTCGTACTTCTGATGACTGTGCTGTACAGGGGAATTTGACGAACGTGGTGGAGAGTTTTTGTATGTCCATCCTTTTAGCAAGAGGTCTCAAGGACGATGGCCGTTACTATCGTGACAAAAAATAAAAAAACACCTACAGCCGTCCTTATGATTTTATTTTATTTTGTCGCTAGCAGTTTTAACGCTTCATTGCGTCATATTCAGGTTGTTTTCATGCGGTACAGGTTGATACGATCCCCATGCATAATCCATCAGTTGCCAACGTTACTGGATTCGCCGATAATGTGTCAGCACTCCAACTGTCAACTGTCAACCCCAGTTAGCAGTTGATGGTAGGAGTGCTGACACATTATCTGCGAATCCAGTAATGCTGGCCAACTGACCCCAGTTGGTAGTTGATGGTTGGAGTACTGATACATTATCTGTGAATCCAGTAATGTTGGCAACTGATGGATTAGTCATGGGGATCGTATCAACCTGCACCGCATCAAAACAGCCTGAATATGACGCAATGAAGCGTTAAAACTGGCAGCAACAAAATAAAATCAAATCACAAGGATGGCTGTAGGTGTTTTTTTATTTTTTGTCATGTTGGAGGGTTGGTTGGTTAACTCGAGCTTACCTCGCAGGTGTTTAAGGAACGGCGACTGAAATAGCTGGATAATGTTCTGAACGTATCTTGCGTAGTTCTGGGTCATTTACAACAAAAATCAAAAGCTTACTGGCTTAATAATCCGTACGACTTAGGTCAGTCTTGTACTCGCATGTCGCTGCAGTTTTTTAATAGTCGAAATAGCTTATTTGATGCCGCAATTTTTTACGTTACGTTCTCAGACTTGATCAGTTTTCATTTTTCACCAGTACAGTACCATAACGAATACAACCGAGCACATCGTATCTGTGCAAGGGAGAATAAGACAGACGTGCATTTGACACACGGGTCACATTGTGCACGTTTTATCCTTAAGTGCAATATGATCAACAAAAGATGTTTTCTGCTTCATGTTTTGCATGTAGGTGATTATTAACGACACTTGTTCGTGGATGTAGTGTCGTTTTGAGCTAACTGATAAAAAATTGTTAAATGAAACAAAATACATCTAGCTGATTTGTTGCTGAGGGGATTTAAATTGAATTTTCTACGCGACTAATATAGCATAAATCCTAATAGATCTTATATTGATTTTTTTTCTACGGGATTTAGTTTAATAAGAACTTATCTCTACTTGTTTAACAGTTTTTCTCCTTCTTCTAAGCAGAAGTACTGAAGTCTCTGACGCACGCTGGCACGCCAAAACATCAGCAAACGTGCTTGATTCTCTCCGAAGGTAAGTCCAAATCGAGTACAGCTAGTTGTTTTAACATTATCCGTCTTTTTAGATTTCCAGAAGGCCTTTGATGTGATTCCTCACAATAGGATTCTAAACAAATTACGTGACCCTGGACTATCGTTGCAATTGTGCGACTGGATGTGTGATTACTTTCTGTCATATAAGTCACTGTTTGTAATAATTGACGAAGTCATCCAGTAATCAGAAGTGATACCTGACGTTCCACAAAGAAGTGTTACAGGCCCCCTGCTGTTCCTAACGTACATAAAGGCTTCAGGAGACAATATGAGCAGCTCTCTTAAATTGTTTCCAGTTGATGTCGTTTTCCACATATAAAAGTCATCAGAAAATCAAAACAATCCGCAAAATGGTTTAGACAAGATATGTGCATGGCGCAAAGAGTAGCAATTGTCACTAAACGAGGAAGTATGTAAGGTCATACACATGAATTGTGAAAGTAATCAATTAAGTTTTGATCACACACTATGTCGTACAAATTTAAGGGCTGTAGATTCCACTAAATACATAGGAATTACAATTATGAACAATTTGATCGGGAATAATCATATAGAAAACTTTGTTCGGAAGCCAGACCGAAGACTGCGTTTTATTATCAGAGCACTTAGAAGACGCAACCGATCTACTAAATAGACTGTCTACACTGCACTTGTCCATCCTCTCCTGGAGTACTCCCGTGCGGTGTGGTATCATTGCCAGATATGACTGACAGAGGATACTGAAAAATATTTAAGAATGGCAGCTCGTTTTGTATTATAGCGAAATGGGTGGGAGATTGCGAAACAGCTAGGAGAGAGAGCTTCGGGAGAGCCAACCGAGACAAAATTATTCCATCTGGTAAACAAAATATATGAGACAGGCGAACTACCCTCGTACTTAACGGAGACTGTAATAATTCCAGTCTGAAAGAATGCGGGTGCTGACAGATGTGAATATTACCGAACTATCAGTTTAATAAGCCATGGTTGCAACATACTAACACGAATTCTTTACAGAAGAATGGGAAAACTGTGAGAAACCGACATAGGGGAACATCAATTTGGATTCCGGAGCAATGTAGCAACACGCGAGGGAATACTGATTCTTAGGTGAAGGAAAGCCAAACCTACATTTATAGAATTTGTAGACTTAGAGAAAGTTTTTGACAGTGTTGAGTGGAATACTGTCTTTGAACTTCTGAAGGTAGCAGGGGTAAACTACAGGGAGCGAAAGGCTGCCGACAACCTGTACAGTAATAGGAAGGCAGTTGTAAAAGTTGATGGACGTGAATGGGAGGTAGTGGATGAAATGGGTGTGAGACAGGGTTGGAGCCTATCCCCGATTTTATTCAATGTGTGCGTTGAAGAAGCAATAAAGAAGCGATAAAGGAAGCGAAAGAAAAATTTGGAGTAGGAATTAAAGTTCAGGGAGAAGAAATAAAAACTTTGAGGTTTGCCTGTGATATTGTACTTCGCAGAGACAGCAAAGGATCTGGAAGAGCAGTTGAAGAGAATGGACAATGTCTTAAAGGAGGGTAAGATGAACATCAGCAAAAGCAAAACAAGGGTAATGGAATGAAAAATTAAATCGGTAATGGTAAGGGAATGGGAGTAGAAAAAAACGAGAGGGGTGCCGCTACTTGTCAGTCAAGCAGCTCCTCAATTGGCCTCGCAAGGGCTGAGTGCACCCTCCCTGCCTACCAACAGCACTCGGCAGGGGCGGACGCTAGCCCATCAAAGTGCTAGTCAGGCCTGGCAGTGCTTGCTTAACTCTGGTGATCTGACGGGAACCGGTGCTATCAGTACGGCAAGACGACATTTGTAAAGTACCTCTTCAACTTTCTACGTAGCAATGGGAGTTTCCTCCCCGGCCCACCTCATAAAATGGAGGCTATAACAACATATTAGTATTTTTTGTTGTTTTTTCTGTGCTGGGAAAATAACTGTTTCTTTTTATAAATATAATGAGCTAATTATTCTCTTTGGCACTGATTATAAAGAAAAGAGTCTTATATGTAAAACAGAATCTATAGTGTTTCAAAATTTAGAAGAATAAGTCGTAATTACGATATTTTTGTGAAGTAATACCTGACATTCTTCTTTTGTTACTTTATTTGTTTCTTTTCTCCTATTGGCCTTGGTGTATCAGTATGTTCCCAAGTGGAAATGTGGGTGAAAAGTGGTTCACATTGCTCTGAGCACTATGGGACTTAACATCTGAGGTCATCAGTCCCCTAGAACTTAGAACCACTTAAACCTAAGCAACCTAAAGACATCACACACATCCATACTCGAGATTCGAACCTGCGATTTAGCGGTCGCGCGGTTCCATACTGAAGCGCCTAGAACCGCTTGGCCACACCGGCCGGCGAAATGTGGGTGAATAGTGTTGTGAACGCAAATAACCGGCTTGGGCGATATCTGTTTAGCCGCCATTGGGCCATCTCACCGAAATAGATAAGATTTGTAGTAATTGCTTAGAATCTGCATATCATGTAATTTAAAAAAGCCTGATTGCCTAGTGGGAATCAAAATTAGCGCATTTGAAATTTTTCAACCTTTCGACGTCGCGAAAATACGAAGCCAAACCAGTTATTCCTCTAACAATATTTCTTGCACATTTAGTATTTCGCATTATTCGTCCATTTAACTGTCAGGGTTTGGAGAGTTGATAGGCGACATTTGTAACTTACTTCTGTGAAGTCCCTAGTAGCAACGGAAGTTTATTCTTGGGCCCACCTGATGAAATGTAGACGAAAAGGGCTCCAGCACGCTGTTAATTTCTGTTATTGGGTCTTGACGTAATTTTGCACGAAAGTGAAGAGTTTTTCTTCACCAGTGTCAAATTTTCACCACTCAGCCTATGCATTGTAGCTTACCGCAATGAAACTGTATGCTGCGCCGAAAGCGGATCTTTGCTTTTTGCTATTACAGTTCTAAGGTCTAACATAGCATCCGCATTTGTTGCGTACATTAGTACAACAATACATAGCTGGGAAAGATCTCTGAGTAAAATGAGCCTCGTGGTATCGAGTGAAAAACTTGTGAGGAATTAATGTTACCCAGAGTGACGACCTTTTGCTAATGCTTCTCTGTAGTAAAAGTAATGCTATTAACTGTGAGCACACTGGACAAAAAATTAGTCACTCTAAGGAGACGTCTAACACTGCCTCTGACCTTGCTGATGGCCGCGATTCGGTGAGGAAGAGAATCTACGAGTATATTCAGATATGCCATTTCCAGCTGAAGCCAATCACTGATGATTAGATTCCTTATAGCGTACCAAATTTAAAGGGATGTTCATTGCTATGTTTTACCTGCTGTTTGAAACTGTCCTACGAATTTTCCATAGGTTTCCATAGCTTTCTTGCAAGATGGGAGTGTCCGCAACATACTCATCAAGATAAGGCCGAGAATGTTGAAATAAGCATCTTGATTCATGTTCACAGTAACCTGAATGCGTAAGCCCCAGCTATGGTGTGGAAAACGCTCCACAAACATCACAGAATCACCTCCGGGCTGAACTACACCATGCACACTGTGGCTCATTTGCAATCAGGCACCGGCACCTTTCATCAGTTGAAACGAAGCAAAATGGCGACTCGTTGGACTACATTACACGCCACCAATCAGCTATTGTCTAGCGTCTGTGTTGTCTTTCCCTCTGAAGTCGTGCAGTTTTATGTGTGCTCACAGCAACGTTCTTTTGTGACTCCAAAAGTCAATTGGACGCAACTCCCTCCCGAATGTTCACTCGAAAATTGGTTCAGATGGGCGATTCCCATTGACAAAGCATGACACTCGTTTCCTTGCCCTGTCGGTTAGGATATTTTTACAAGCACTGTTCTTACTTCATTTTACATAGCTGCGAGTAACACACCATTAGTTGCAGACACCTTAGAAAGTCCACGTTTATACACCAACAAATCGGGTAACTTCTCTCACGGCTTGGTCTCGAACTCGTCCGTACACTGTAGCTGCTTTCTGCCATATTGCCACGTCTCAGGGTCAACCGCTCTTACTGCAGTGATTCCATATAAGTGATTGACATATACACACACAAAGCTTCACTGCCGTGCCTCACGTCAGAGGCGGAGGGTGATATGACTGCCTTGC
The DNA here is from genome assembly GCF_023864275.1 of Schistocerca cancellata. Lineage (NCBI taxonomy): Eukaryota > Metazoa > Arthropoda > Insecta > Orthoptera > Acrididae > Schistocerca > Schistocerca cancellata. Next base: position 761,695,148 of record NC_064627.1, read on the forward strand.
ACTAATTTTGTACCATTTACAGCACACCAAAGAGACCAGTGTGCTCTTTTGAGGGGATTAATTTTTTAATGTATTGTTTTCAGAGTTCTTCCTGGAAATAAATAACATTTACCCAGAAATTTATATTCAAAGATGATAGTCGTGGCAATTCAAATAACCTGAAACAGTGCTGTTGGAGGAATGTCCTCGGAACGTCTGTAGTACAGGGTGCGGCAGAACCAATTAAGCAGTTTCTATAGATCACCGCTGGGACAGTGTTGGGGGTAGGCAGTTGCACGTGGCCTACCTTTGTTCAGTCGTTGACCCCATTTCAGTAGCCAACATGGTCTGGACCGGTGCACATCGTGCCTTTTCCGTTCTCGCTAATTATGAAAACAACAGACCTGTGATCGCTACACAACGAGCTTTTCGGCGACAGTTCAGCATTACACGCAACAATGCCGTTTCCAATGCAAACACAATTCGGTCCTGGGTTCGGCAGTTGGAGGAAACTGGTAGCACACTAAGAATAGATATACAAGGTCGACGCAAATCCGTCAGAACGACAGAAAATGTGTAGCGGGTGAGAACGGCAGTTCAACAATCGTCGCAACGTTCTGCACGACGACATGCTATTGTATTGGGGATTTCAGACCGACGATTGAGAAGGATTCTGCAATGCGATTTGAAGTTCCATTCTTTCAAAATAACGATTGCTCAAGAATTACGCCCAGCAGACTACGCATACCGTCAAAATCTGTGTGAGCAAATGCTTGCTCAGATCCCTCCGAATGCAGCTTTCTTCAGTAGTGACGAGGCATATTTTCATCTTAGTGGGTTCGTGAATAAGCAAAACTTTCGGTACTGGGCTGAAAATAAACCCCGAATTATTCATGAAAGATCGCAACATTCTCCTAAAGTGACAGTGTGATGTGCCATATCACAATCTGGTGTGGTAGGCCCTTAGGAGGTAGGAGCGTCCGTGACAGTGATTCCCACACGTTATATTTCAATGTTGCAAAATTTTCTACCACCCAGAATAGACGAGATTGGTGAAGAATATGGACTGAGTGACTTGTGCTTCCAACAGGATGGAGCTACTGCTCACACAGCTCAAATTGCACTTCATGTTTTGAGTGAAACGTTTCCGGGACGCCTCGTCTCTTTGAGGGGTGATGTCGGGCGGCCTGCGCGGTCACCAGATTTCAGCATTTGTGACTACTTTCTTTGGGGATATCTGAAGGAAAAGGTTTTCAAAAGCCACCCTCACAACCTACCAGAGTTAAAAAAGCGGATTATTGACGAAGTGAATGTCATATCCCACGATATGTGTGCAAGAGCTGCTCGAAACTTGAGGGATCGTCTACAACAATGTATTGGTGCTAACGGCCTCCATCTCGACGACATTATTTTCAAAACTAAATGAATGTAAAATGGTATATTGTTAGGATTCGGGAGAAGAGAAGTTCGTGGCACAACTTGACTAGAAGAAGGGATCGGTCGGTAGGACATGTTCTGAGGCATCAAGGGATCACCAATTTAGTACTGGAGGGCAGCGTGGAGGGTAAAAATCGTAGAGGGAGACCAAGAGATGAATACACTAAGCAGATTCAGAAGGATGTAGGTTGCGGTAGGTACTGGGAGATCAAGAGGCTTGTACAGGATAGAGTAGCATGGAGAGCTGCATCAAACCAGTCTCAGGACTGAAGACCACAACAACAACAACAACAACAACAACAACAACAACAACAACATCCAGATTTACAGTTTATTGCTCAGTCGGTTCTGCCGCACCCTGTATAGTCGGCAATCGAAAAGTTTCCGTTGGAAGGCCGTACTGGGCCCAGAATCGGTGTACCAATCATGCACTGAAGCAGTCATCTCATTAACGCACCAGGTCGAAGATACTCGTTTGGTAAAACACCGTGTCCTGCAGAAGATGTCCGTTTTAGCCCGCTGCATATCCTCATCCGAGAGGGAAAGTCCACCTTTCAGCGCCTCCTGTAATCGACCGAACGCGTGATAACAGCTCTGGGAGAGATCACGACTATAAAGCAGGTGCTCGAGTGTCTCCCAATTGCGATGGCGTAAATTCGGCGTTATATTTGCAATATGGGGACGTGCGTTAACTGGAGCAGCAGCACGCCTTGTCGCACGGAACTTGATGCACTATTCCACAACGCTGGTTTTCGGCAGACTTGCTGCTCCATACACATTCTTCATTCTCCGATGGATATCTGCCGCTGTTTGTCCATTGGCAGCCAAGAAAAGGATAGCAGCATGTTGGTCCTATCTGAACTCTTTGTTTATGCTTCCTCGTCAGAAAAACACGAATGCCACATTAATTCCTTGCCTGTATGTCGGTGCTTACATATCCGCACCGGAATCATGCTACGTTGCATATACGCTGCAGCAAGTCCTCAAACGGAAATTATTTTGACCGCCCAACATATACGAACGACTAACAGAAAAGGCACTCCTGTTTATTATTTGCCAACAGCGTGGATTATTAATGTCAGGATTAACTGCTGTAAGGAAGTTGATCAACCAATCGTTCTCAACCAGTCTTGGAAATCTGACCGAGAGAATCCGCGCGGGGATTTGCACACTGGACGCGCATTCTGGAGGACGATCGTTGTGATTTAGGTTTTACCATTCTGATTTAGGTTTTACACGATTTCCCTAAATGGCTCCTGGCAACTGCTGCGATAGTTCCTTTGAAAGAGTATAGTCGATTTCCTTTCCCATTCTTGAAACATTTCAAGCTTGTGCACTGACTCTAATGATCTCGATGTCGACGTGACGTGACATGACTCTAATAGTTCTTCCTTCCTTTATTCTTGGAAATCTGACTAAACTTCAGTCACGATTCTGGTGTGTAAAGCGTGTGGTTGTCGCTGGTGATGGAATGATGATCTTCGAAACACATAGTGGACCCACAGCTCAGTACAGAAATTTCATTTGAATCTGATGCCATTACATATTATTTTTGTTATTATTATTATTATTATTATTATTATTATTATTGTATGGGAATTTAGTGTACAAAGCATATTAGTAATAGTTAACGAATTAAAAACGATGAATGAGACAGGCGAAATTCCCTCAGACTTCAAGAAGAATATAATAATTCCAATCCCAAAGAAAGCAGGTGTTGACAGATGTGAAAATTACCGAACTATCAGTTTAATAAGTCACAGCTGAAAAATACTAACGCGAATTCTTTACAGACGAATGGAAAAACTGGTACAAGCCGACCTCGGGGAAGATCAGTTTGGATTCCGTAGAAATGTTGGAACACGTGAGGCAATACTGACCCTACGACTCATCTTAGAAAATAGATTAAAGAAAGGCAAACCTACGTTTCTAGCGTTTGTAGACTTAGAGAAAGCTTTTGACAATGTTGACTGGAATACTCTCTTTCAAATTCTGAAGGTGACAGAGGTAAAATACAGGGAGCGAAAGGCTATTTACAATTTGTACAGAAACCAGATGGCAGTTATAAGAGTCGAGAGGCATGAAAGGGAAGCAGTGGTTGGGAAGGGAGTGAGACAGGGTTGTAGCCTCTCCCCGATGCTATTCAGTCTGTATATTGAGCAAGCAGTAAAGGAAACAAAAGAAAAGTTCAGAGTAGGTATTAAAATCCACGGAGAAGAAATAAAAACTTTGAGGTTCGCCGATGACATTGTAATTCTGTCAGAGACAGCAAAGGACTTGGAAGAGCAGTTGAACTGAATGGACATTGTCTTGAAAAGAGGGTATAAGATGAACATCAACAAAAGCAAAACGAGGATAATGGAATGTAGTCGAATTAAGTCGGGTGATGCTGAGGGAATTAGATTAGGAAATGAGACACTTAAAGTAGTAAAGGAGTTTTGCTATTTGGGAGCAAAATAACTGATGATGGTCGAAGTAGAGAGGATATAAAATGTAGACTGGCAATGGCAAGGAAAGCGTTTCTGAAGAAGAATAATTTGTTAACATCGAGTATAGATTTAAATGTCAGGAAGTCGTTTCTGAAAGTATTTGTATGGAGTGTAGCCATGTATGGAAGTGAAACATGGACGATAAATAGCTTAGACAAGAAGAGAATAGAAGCTTTCGAAATGTGGTGCTACAGAAGAATGCTGAAGATTAGATGGGTAGATCACATAACTAATGGTTAAAATGCCTCTGAGCACTATGGGACTCAACTTCTGAGGTCATTAGTCCCCTAGATCTTAGAACTAGTTAAACTTAACTAACCTAAGGACATCACACACATCCATGCCCGAAGCAGGATTCGAACCTGCGACCGTAGCGGTCTCGCGGTTCCAGACTGCAGCGCCTAGAACCGCACGGCCACTTCGGCCGGCACACAACTAACTAATGATGAGGTATTGAATAGAATTGGGGAGAAGAGGAGTTTCTGGCACAACTTGACTAGAAGAAGGGATCGGATGGTAGGACATGTTTTGAGGCATCAAGGGATCACCAATTTAGTACTGGAGGGCAGCGTGGAGGGTAAAAATCATAGAGGGAGACCAAGAGATGAATAACTAAGCAGATTCCGAAGGATGTAGGTTGCAGTAGGTACTGGGAGATGAAGAAGCTTGCACAGGGTAGAGCAGCATAGAGAGCTGCATTAAACCAGTCTCAGGACTGAAGACCACAACAACAACAACGAATTAAATAAATAATATTTATAAATTATAGTTTAATGATAGTCTACAACTTTGCTTGCCCCGTTTTTCTCGAAGTTCGGGTATTTATTGTGAAATACTTACAAGAAATTATGATTCATAGTATTGCCCATCGCTGGCCACTACATTCTCCCATCTTTCGGATAGCATACGAATCCCGTGGCGGAAGAGCTGGGCCTCTTTTTGTGGGGATCCATGAATCAATTCAGCTTTGCACTATGATCGGTAGTGCTGGTCAGCCAGACTGTATGCCACTGATCGAAAAAGGCGGTAGTCAGAGAGAGCAACGTATGGAGAATACGGCGGGCGGGATAGGACTTCTCATTTAAACGTTTCCATGTATAATTCGACTGTTTTTGCGACATGGGGTCGAGCACTGACCTGCTGCAAAATTACCTTTACGTGTCTATCGCTGTATTGTGGCCGTTTGTGTTTCAGTGCTGGGCTCGATCGTATCAGTTGCTTTCGATAATGACGTCCTGTGACTGTCTCCGTCTGTTTCATTAGCTACGAAAACTGTCTCTATTCCACCGCTATGCCGGTCTTCGACATCAAAATCACCCTTTTTAAGGCGTTGAAAACTTTATCTGCACCTTCTTCCACTAATAGTTCCGTCACCATTGGTCTTACCCAGCATTTTAAGAGCCACAGCCGCAGATTTCCATGTTAAAGGAGAAAATTGAAACTTCCCGCAAATGGCGAGAAATGGTTACGTAAGTTGACGTA